>NC_142010.1:257124169-257351669 GCF_049901735.1 Notechis scutatus | reverse complement strand
ACAACATTGAAAAAGTGACATGACTTGTTTTCACACTTATGACCTTTGCAGCAGCCCCATGGTCATATGATCAAAATTTGGATGCTTGGCAACCAACTCATATTTATGACGGTTGCAGTGTCCCAGGGTCACCTGATGCCCTTTTGCGACCTTCTGACAAGCCAAGTCAATGGGGAAGCTAGATTCACTTCACAACCATGTTTCTAACTTATCAACTGCAGCGATTCACTTAACAACTGTGGCAAGAAAGGTCGTAAAATGGGGCAAAGTAAATGTCTCACTTAACAACAGTAATCTGGGGCTCAATCGTGGTCATATGTCGAGGACCCCTCATTTCAACCCTGAGCTATAAACATTCCCCTTTAGTGATCGTTTACCTCGAGAGTAGTAAACCACCGTCTGGTCATGTTTTATAGGTATGGTAAATTTGTACATGTAGAGCTGTGATGGTGAACCTATGGCACAAGTGCCAGAAGTGGCATGCAGAGCCACTTCTGCCAGCATGCGAGAGGTCACATGGAAGAGCCCCACAGCGCATGTGCATGCGCCCCCTGCCAGCCAGCTCATTGTCGGAATCTGCCGTGCATGCACAGGGGAGATGCACGCATTGGAGATGTGCACGCATGCACAGAGGGATGCAGCATGCGGAGGGTTGCATGGGCATGCACAAAGGCGTGCGATGCAGGGGGGTTGCGCATGCATGCACAGGGGACGGGGACAGTCATGCATGCATTGCATCATGCATGCGCATGCACTTTTGGCATGCAACGTGGAGAAGGTTAGCCATCATTGATGTAGAGTAAAGATGGTCCTTGACTTACGACCGTAATGGAGCCTGCCCATCACAGTCATAAGTTGTAAAGGTGAGGGGAAAAAAACAGGGGCCTAGAAGAAAAACAAAACTATTTATAGTTTTAAAGAACTGGCTTTCCAAGAGCCTAATGGACTTACCTCTGAGCGAGGAAGCAACTCTGTATTTTAGATGGCTTCACCTTGAGGGATTATATGAAATGCTCCTCCATTAAATAAAAAGACAGGTCCTTATTCACTAAGGCTAAAATGCATTCAAGCTTATTGTGCCCTACCCAAAGAGGAGACATGAACAATTCTTGTCTCTAATTTAGAATCATAGACATTCTAGAGCTCGAAGGGCTCCAGGAGGTCATCCAGTCCACCCCCCTGCTCAGGACAAGAATCCAGCATAAACTATTGATACAGAATAATAAAAAATAAGGACAAATATGCTGAAAAGCAGCTTCTATCCCAGGGCAGTAGCTCTTTTGAATTCTCCTGTATAGTGCAATGTTGGTGTGGTGTTGGGGGTTTTCAATTCAATGTGTGGAGGGTGAAGGATGTGTGTCTTTGTTTATTTTCATGGTCATGATGTGCACTGAAGATGGTGTTTGATTTCGTTGTCCGAGGTGCAATGACAAACTAAACTAAACTAAACTACCCCTGACAGGTGAATCTCCAGATTTCCCTTCAGCAGATCGACCAGTTTTGGGGAGAATTTGTTTCAATGTGGCTCTCTTATGGTTAAGAAATCTTTTCTTATACAGGTATAAGTTACTGGTCTGGTGCTCAACTTACAACCACAACCGAGCCCAAAGTTTCTGTTGATAAGTGAGACAGGTATTAAGTGAATTGCCCCCCTATTTACGACTTCCCTTGCCACAGTTGTTAAGTGAATCACTAAAGCTGTTCAGTTAGAAATACAGTTGTAAAGTGAATCTGGTTTCCCCATGGATTTTGCTTGTCAGAAGGTCACAAAAGGGGATCACATGACCCTGGGACACTGCAAGCGACATAAATGTGAATCATTATCCCCCTTTATCTTATCTTATCTTATCTTATCTTATCTTATCTTATCTTATCTTATCTTATCTTATCTTATCTTATCTTTCCTCTGTACATCTATCTATCATCTATGTATATCTATCTATCTTTCATGTACATCTATCATTTGTGTGTGTGTGTGTGTGTGTGTGTGTGTGTGTGTGTATTCGATCTATCATCTATGTATAGCTATCTATCTAGCTCTATCATTTATCTATATCTATCTCTTTCATCTATCTATCTATCTGTATATCTTTCTATCATCTATCTATCTATCATCTGTGTGTGTGTATAATCTATTTATCAACTATGTATATCTATCTATCATTTATCTATATCTATCTATCTATCTATCTATCTATCTATCTATCTATCTATCTATCTATCTATCTATCTATCTATCTATCTATCTATCTATCTATCTATCTATCTATCCTCTGCATATCTATCATCTATCTATCTATCATCTATGTATATCTATCTATCATGTATATCTATCTATCATCTATGTATGTGTGTGTGTATAATCTAGTTATCATGTATGTATAGCCATCTATCTATCATTTATCTATATCTATCTCTTTTGATCACATGACCATGGAGATGCTGCAGCTGTGGTAAGTGTGGAAAATGGTCATAAGTCACTTTTTCAGTGCTCTTGTAACTTTGAATGGTCACTGAATGAACCATTGCAAGCCAAGAACAACCTGTTTCCAGCTGGAATCTGTTTTTGTTTTTTTTAATATTTAGAAGGAAATTCAGAAACGACAGTTTTAACATGAATGTCAGGAAACTGATCTGTGAGCCTGTATCTTCTACTGAATAAATCACGGCTCCTGATAGTTTTGGACTAGCCAACATTTCAAAAACAGTCTGCCTTCAAACTTCAAAAAAACCTGAAGAAAATTGGAGAAAAAAAGATAGTTCACACCTTTAAAATTTTCCCATGCCTAGAATTAAAGAACTCCAGTTAAATATATATATATCTAATCTAAACCAAACTGAGGTTTCCAAGATTACGCAGGAGGAATAAATTCATTTAGTGATCCAATGAATCACTTACCTTCCAGGGAACTATGTTGATTGCAACTCTTGCAATCCCTGCCAGACCATCTTGCCTGGGATGGATGGGATATGTAGTCCTCAATTTACACAAAATGCCAGATTTTGTGGAAAGATTTTGCCAGATCTCCTCAATGTACAGCTTTGGGCATCCTTTTCCCTTTTAAACAAAAAACAAAAAACAGGATTAGGTGAACCTTCTGATGCAGGCGCCCAGCGTAATTTCCATGGGAGAATCAAAACATGAAAGGGTTGGGCTGCAGGTTTCCCGCAACCAAATTCCCTTTCTCAGCTGGTTTTTGTTTGTTTTGGGTTTTTTGTTCTCATTTTCTTCCTAGCCAGTTAATACGACTGGGATAAGCCAGGCGGTGGCCCTGGGTGGGAAGACTTCAGCAGACAGGAGAAACATGACTTAACCCTTTCCTCAGCCGCTGGAGAAGTCCTGCTGATCCCCCCCTTGAAGTCCCCTGTAAAATATGAATTTTGGAGCAGATGCATTATTCAGATGTGTGGCTTTGTTTTCCCTCCATCGTGAATGCACCAGGCAAGCCCAAACTGGAGTTAGGAGCAGAGGTGACTTTGCGAGACCCTCCCTCAGAGATGGAGCCCATACGGGTATGAATAGAGGACAGCAAATTGGGGTGAAGAAGGCCGTCAAATCAACCAACTTGAAGCGCCTGTGCGAGGCCACGCCTTGCCTCCAGTGTGCTGAGGATCAAAGCACCTCCTCAGCCATTTGATGAGAGAGAAGAAAGAAGCCCAGCCGTAATGAAAATAAGTGCAGTAATTATGAAGATATTCCTTTTTGGAGAATATTAGTGGTTGTTTTCATCTTAAGTGGGAATGGCGGCTTTAATGACCTGGATATGAGCCTGAAAGTTTACTTGCCAAGAAGTCCCTGAAGCCTCCAACCAATACAAAGCGCTTTGCCTCCTTCTTGGTTTAAATGGCTGTACTTTCCTCGGTTCTCCCTCCGACTGTCTCTTTTGTAGCGGTTTTCCCAGCGGAGAGCTGCAAAGGTGTGACGCCTTCGGCCCTTGCGAGGATTCTCTGCATGTTCCAGGCGGCAAAGATGCAGCATTCGTTCTTATAAATAAGCAAATAATAAGTAAATAATAACTAAGCCAGTTTGGTGTATTGGTTAAGGTGCTGGCCTAGAAACTAGGGGATAGTGAATTGTAGTCCTGCCTGAGGCATGAAAGCAAGCTGGGTGACTTTGTGACAATCACCAGGAGACCATGAGTTCAAGTCCCACCTCAGGCACGAAAGCCGGCTGGGTGACTGGGCCAATCACCAGCAGACTGAGAGTTCTAGTCCCGCCTTAGGTACAAAAACTGGTGGGTGACTGGGCCAATTACCAGCAGACTGAGAGTTCTAGTCCCGCCTTAGGTACAAAAGCTGGTGGGTGACTGGGCCAATCACCAGGAGACTGGGAGTTCCAGTCCTGCTTTAGGTACAAAAACTGGTGGGTGACTGGGCCAATCACCAGCAGACTGAGAGTTCTAGTCCCGCCTTAGGTACGAAAGCTGGTGGGTGACTGGGCCAATCACCAGGAGACTGGGAGTTCTAGTCCCCTTAGGTACAAAAGCTGGTGGGTGACTGGGCCAATCACCAGGAGACTGGGAGTTCTAGTCCCGCCTTAGGTACAAAAGCTGGTGGGTGACTGGGCCAATCACCAGGAGACTGGGAGTTCTAGTCCCGCCTTAGGTACAAAAGCTGGTGGGTGACTGGGCCAATCACCAGGAGACTGGGAGTTCCATTCCTGCTTTAGGTACGAAAACTGGTGGGTGACTGGGCCAATCACCAGCAGACTGAGAGTTCTAGTCCTGCCTTAAGCATGAAAGCCATCTGGGTGGCCATCTTTGGGCCAATCCTTCTCTCTCAGCCCAACCTACCTCACAGGGTTGTTGTTGTGGGGAGGAAGGAGCATTATTTTTGCTTGTTGCCTTGAGTTACTTATAAAGTAGTGAGAGCAGGGTGAAAAAAAAATAAAGGGTCATTTAAGAGGCACAGGAATAAGAAAACCGTTTTGCCTTGGAAGCACCTTTTAGTATAGCTCAGCTATTGGTTCCTTCCCACACATTGCGGTCAAATTGGGTGGGAATCTTGCCTATTATAAATGCACATAATTATCTCTGCTGAATTGTGTGTGCATTATGGAAATCGTGGGTGGCAAAGTAAAACCCATGAAAATTAGCACAAGAGATTGCTTGAAAGGAGGAAGGAAGGAGGAAGGAAGATTGCAGCCCTGACTTTCTTCCCAAGGCACACTTAAAATGTTTTCAAAATGAAAAGTCGGTGCCGAGTGTGCAAAGGGAAAAATAGGTTAAAAGAATAGCGCCTAACCAGAAACCTTGGTTTACCTCAAGTACCCTGTGGTGCCACGGTGGAATAATCAAGAGTATAATACTGAAAGCTTTTTACATTCAAGAAGGGAAGATGATTGGGGTGGAATTGTGCAAACAGCAGGGTTGCTTGTGGGGAAAAAAATATGCAGCCGACAGCAAGATTGAATTGGAAGCTTTGACAAAGGCTCTAAAGCCAGAAGATTGCAGGATTTCTGGAACACCCAAAGGTTTCCACGTATGATAGATTTCAATTTTTATTTTTTCATTTCTAGTCTGCACAGTGATGCTTGTTAGAGGTGAGAGAAGCTGAGGACCGAAACAAGACCCAAGATGGCAAAGGGGTGGCCTCGCCAAGTGAACAGTAGTAGATGCTATTCATAAGATGGGAAAGAAGACGTGTAATGGAGCAGAATGGAGCAGAATGGAGAAGTACCGGATGGAAATTGATCAAAGAGAGAACCAATCTAGTGTAGAAATTTCCTTTCAGTGACAAGAACTAGCAGTCTCCTTGTTTCTAGCCTGGTGCCTTAACCACTAGACCAAATTGATTTGCTTTGCGCGTGGAAAAGGACTTTTGAAATGCAAAAGTGTGTATTGATCATGAGACATGACTTGCTTTCCAAGAACAAGATACATTACACAATCAAAAGTCTCCTGTAATCATAATTTTAGAGAGTGAGATAAAACTCAACAAATATTTTGGAAGCTAGAAGCCATCAATTATTTTGCTGCCTACATTCGTTACGGAATTTCACAAAATGAATTTTTTACAATGCCATGGTCCCAAAGGGGCTTTTTTCAAAAGGCAACTGGACTTTGTTTTTTCTTGAAGACGTTTCGCTTCTCATCCAAGAAGCTTCTTCGGTTCTGACTAAATGGTGGAGGATGGGAGGATTTATTCCTCCACCATTCAGTCAGAGCTAAAGAAGCTTCTTGGATGAGAAGCGAAACATCTTCAAGGAAAAACAAAGAAAGCCCAGTTGCCTCTTGAAAAAAAAAACACCTTTGGGACAACCATGACCTGGAGGACTGAGAATCTCCATAGATAAGTTACAAGACCATTAAAAGGGGTAGGGTTTCATTCTCGTGGGCCGCCATCTTGACTTTTTTGACCCATCCTCTTCCTGCGAACATTCCTGCATCCGAAGCAGCATTTTCACTCTGCTCAATGGCAGGGCCAGTTGAATAGTGAAGAGGAGCATGAAATCCAAATCTGTGGTGTTCTCTTCCCTTGGAGATCTCCTCAGCGCTCAAATCAAGCAAGGATTTTAATATTTTTCATCCGCTTGGCTTTTCGCTTCTCCTTAATGCAACAACTGTTTAGTCACAGTTCTGGAATGTTTATTGCTTTCATTTCAGGAATCACAGTGGTATTTTTATTGTTTTCAGGACGCTTTTTCCAGGCACCCTGCATGGGAAAGGCAGGATAATAAAATACTTGAAACAAATAAATAACTGATAAAAGAACAAGGCCGCAAATGAGAACACTTCTCTGGCATCTGTCCTCTGATCTCTGACAAGGAAGCCATCTGTGGTGATCCTGCTGGGGTACGTAATTCCTTCCCTTTGCGGGGCACAGCAGACTAAGACTGAGGTCTCCAACCTTGGCAACTTTAAGACTTGTGGACTTCAACTCCTAGAATTCCTCACCCAGCCTGGCTGAGGAATTCTGGGAGTTGAAGTCCACAAGTCTTAAAGTTGCCAAGGTGGGAGACCCATGTACTAAAATGTGAGGATTCCAGAAGAGGGCAAACAGTGCCAGACAACAGGTAAATGCCCATTGAATGCTGAAAATGGAAAACAAGTAATATTCCTAAAAGAAGGATTAGCCACACCAGTCAAGAATAGTTGCAGGAATTGGGTTTGTGTCTAGTCTAGTGAAAGGGGATGTGGTGGTTCAGTGGCTAAGACGCTGAGTTTGTCGAAAGATTGGCAGTTCAGAGGTTCGAATCCCTAGCGCCACATAACGAAGTGAGCTCCCGTTACTTGTCCCAGCTTCTGCCAACCTAGCAGTTTGAAAGCATGTAAAAAAATGCAAGTGGAAAAATAGGGATCACCTTTGGTGGGAAGGGAACAGCGTTCCGTGCGTCATACCAGCCACATGTCCACGGAGACGTCTTCGGACAGCGTTGACTCTTTGGCTTTGTAACGGATATGAGCACCAGCCCGTAGAGCCAGAAATGACTAGCACATATGTACGACGGGAACCTTTACCTTTACCTTTAGTCTAATGAAAAGAAGGATTAGGGATGACGGGATGGCAGTGTTCCAATATTTGAGGGGCTGCCACAAAGAAGAGAGTGGGTCACCTGAAGGCAGGACAAGAAGCAATGGACGGAGCCAAGGACAGAAGCAACCTAGAACTAAGCAGAAATTTCTTGACAGTGAGAACAATTAAGCCAGAAGTTGTGGGTACTCCATCACTGGAGGTTTTAAAGAAGAGATTGGACAATTATTTGTCTGAAATGGTAGGGGATCTCCTGGCTGAGCTAGGTTGGACTAGAAGATCTCCAAGGTCCCTTCCCACTCTGTTATTCCATTATTCATAGTCAACTCAAGTCTGCTTTGCAGTTTGATTCACAAGCCTTTGATTCTCTACTTTCCCTCTCCAAAGTCATACCAAGTTGGAGAGCAGATAAATCAGAATTTTCTAACCTTGGTAACTTTAAGATGCTTGGATTTCAATTCCCAGAATTCTCCTGACAGCATGCTGGCCTAGGCTCCTAACTACGAGGATGTCATAATGATGATGGATGAGTTGGGATATCATGATATAAGCATTGTCCTTTTTTTTTTTTTTAACCTGCATTAGAGTGTCAGGATGATACACACAAATACATAAAGGTTGGAGTTTGTTTAAGGGAACCATAAAATACAGGGGTGGGGAGATTCACCAGCTAATCAGAAAACTATCTTCAATATGCTTTCGGGGTTATCATTGTCTATTTTGAAGAAGTAAGAGAGAGCCAGTTTGGTCTAGTGGTTAAGATGCTATCCAAGAGACAGGGCTGGCTCAGAAATTCTGGGAGATGAAGGCCACAGGTTATAAAATTGCTCAACCCTTACCTGGAGCAATCAGGCCAGCTAAAGGATGAGATGCACTTTAAAAAAGATACTGTCTGCATTGTCCTAAAGGTGCTTTTTCAAAAAGCAACTGGACTTCCTTGTTTTTTCTTTGAAGACATTTTGCTTCTCATCCAAGAAGCTTCTTCAGCTCTGACAGGAAAGTGGGGAATGGAAGGATTTATATTCCTGGCAGATTTATATCCTTCCATTCCCCACCAGAGGTGGTATTCAGCAGCTTCTGACCAGTTCTGGAAAACCGGTAGCGGACATTTTGAGTAGTTCGGAGAACTGGAAAATACCACCTCTGACTGGCCCCGCCCCCATCTCTTCTCCGCCCCCCGAGTCCCAGCTGATTGGCTGGGTCTTCTTTGGTTGCCCTGCACAGGAGAATGGAGCTGGAAAGCAGGTCAGAGGGGTGGGGAAGGAATGGGGATTTTGCAGTAACCTTCCACTGCCATGTTCACCAAGCCACGCCCACAGAACTGGTAGTAAAAAAAATTGAATCCCACCACTGTTCCCCACTATCCTATCAGAGCTGAAGAAGCTTCTTGGATGAGAAGTGAAACGTCTTCAAAGAAAAAAACCAGAAAGTCCATTTGCCTCCTGAAAAAGCACCCTTGGGATAACCATGTCCTCCTGGATGACTAAGAATCTCTCCAGACTGTCTGCATTGACAGCACTTGAAGAAATGGCCAAATGGACATATCTGATTAGGGAGAAGACAATAACTGAATTCACCAATGATTGGAAACCTCTTATGGGCTTTTTGCTGTAAGCGGGAAGAAAGTGAACAGTGGGGTTTATGGGTTTGACTATTAGAAAGGGTAAAAAAAAACGTTGGAAATTTTAAGGAGAGGATAAATATAAATGATTTATAACGGCTGTAAAGACGATTGGAACTCTCTCTTTTCCTTTTCTTTCTTTCCTGTCTTTTCTCCTCCTTTTTATCTACCATCTTTTCTTACCTTTTTAGTTATCTTGTTTTCCTAAGTTTTTATTGCTTTCATTCTGGGGGGGGAAAAAACACCCTCGTTCTTAATTTTTAAAAACCGTTGAAAAATGCTGCCTACGCGAAGCACTAAGGAAATACTTTAAATGTTTATGATGTGGAAAGCGAAGCAGGAAAGTACTGTTGACTAAATGCTGATGCGTGCCAAGCTCATTAGCCCTTTACTTTAAATCTCCAATTTCCTATTTGATGCTAAGAAAGGTATTTTACAAATGCACACAAAAATACGGTTAGGATGGCAAGATACTCGTTCCTTTCAGAATCTCAGGGTTAATCATGTCTTAGAAGCTGGCCTGGATTGCTTTTAAGAAATGATTCCAGTAACCAGGTTCTGATTTTGTGAAATGGCTCTTATGTGTCTCTAAAGCAGTTTTCAATTTTTAAATTGTAATTAAGGAAGCCTAAGCTCTTTGAGAATGCATAGAAAGCTTTTTAAGGAAGCAATGGAGTTGCATTGCCTACTACACTCTATACCACATAAACAGGAAGAGGGGTAGATAGATAGATAGATAGATAGATAGATAGATAGATAGATAGATAGATAGATAGATAGATAGATAGATAGATAGATAGATAGATAGATAGATAGATAGATAGATAGATAGATGATATAGATAGACAGATATAGATATAGATATATAGACTAGCTGGATACCCGTGCTTCTCTACGAAACTATGTGGTCGGGCTTAGTTTTTGGGGAGGAAAATAAGGGGGAGGAAATTCTGCCTTTGCCTACCATTATCCAGTGGTATTCATCTGGCTAGCGTCCTGTCAGTGCGCGTGACAATTGAGGCCTGTTTGGAAACTGAAACAGTATTTGCTATGTGAGCAAGAAAGAGACAGCAAGGAGCCTGGGCGTGGTTTAGCTCAACTGTTCTGCCCTAAAGCGGGTTGCTGCTGTGAAAACGAAACTTCTCTGCTTGTATTTTGCATTTGGAAGAGATTTCTTTCCAGCAGGGGAGGGGGAGTAGAACTCCTTAGCAGCAGAGCATGTTAATAATAATAATATAGGAAATACTAACGCTCTGATAGTCATTTTGAACAATCCTTTCTTACTGAGCACCTAGAAGCCAAGAGGAACATACGTACCAAATTTCAAGATCTAAGTGCTAGAGTCCACTGTAACTACATAGCCAAAAAGGCGTTAAGAGTTGTTAACTAATCTTACGTAGCTTTTTCTCTGGTAATATTACACTCATAACTAGAGCATACAAAACATTTGCTAGACCAATACTCGAATACAGCTCATCAGTCTGGAACTCACATTACGTATCTGATATTAACACAGTTGAGAAAGTCCAGAAATATTTCACAATAAGAATTCTCCACTCCTCTACTCGTTTGCAGAATACCTTATGCCACCAGACTGGAAAACCTAGAACTACTCCGCCTTCAGTCCGATCTAAGTATAGTATATAAAATCATACATTGCAATGTCCAACCTGTCAATGAATACTTCAGCTTCAACCATAACAATACAAGAGCACACAATAGATACAAACTCAAGGTTAACCGCACCAAACTTGATTGCAGGAAATACGACTTCAGCCACAGAGTGGTCAATGTCTGGAATACTCTACCTGACTCTGTGGTTTCTTCCCCAAACCCCCAAAACTTTAACCTTAGACTGTCTACTATTGACCTCACCCCTTTCCTAAGAGGTCTGTAGGGGGCATGCATAAGCACACCAACATGCCTACCGTCCCTGTCCTATTGTTTCTTTTTATTTTTCTTATATGTATCCATTTCATGTATTCATAACTATCTTTATACTTAGACCTGTTATCTTATAATCGCTTGACAAAATAAATAAATAAATAAATAAAAATTAAAAGAAGTTTGTAAGCTTTACAGTTCTGGAGATTTTGTGATGATGTGTGAGTGGTATTTCGCTTTTATATATATATATATATAATTATAATAATATATAGACACACACACACTATATATATACTGCATATTCCTTTTTCTGTTACAATACAAATAATCCTCAACTTACAACAGTTCATTTAGTGACTGTTTAAAGTTACAACGGCACTGAAAAAAAGTTTTTCAGAGTTATGACCTTTGCAGCAACCCCACGATCACATGGTCAAAATTCAGATGCTTGGCACCCATTTCATATTTCGGGCCAAATTGTGGTCGTAAGTCGAGGACTGCCTGTACTGTGTACTTCTATCCCCCTTTTTTTATGGTATGGAGCCTCCGCATCTTCATACAGTTAGTCCTCAACTTGCGACAATTCTTTTAGCGTCCTTTCGCAATTACAACAGCACCAAAAAAACTTACAGTGACTTTACAACCGGTCCTTGCACTTACAACGGGCACTGCATCCCCATAGCCATGTGATGAACCTTCAGATGCTTGGCAACCGGTTTGTATTTATGACAGTTACCATATCCTGTGATCGCTATTTGCAACCTTTCCAACTGGCTTCCAACAAACCAAGTCTGTGGAGGAAGCCAGATTCACTTAACAGCTGATGATTCACTTAGTGACTGCAGTGATTCGCTTTAACCAGCGTGAGAAAGAGGTCATAAAATCGTGCACAGCTCACATAGCAACTGCCTTGCTTAGCAATGAAAATTCGGACGCTTATTGTGGTTGTAAAATGAGGACCTGTTTGCTTACAGTCTCGGCATGTCATCTGGCTCTTTCTGTTAGTAGGTGGGGAAAAAAAATCTCCTTTTCATAGAAAGAAATGCAGGTGGTCCTCAACTTACAACCACAATTGAGCCCAAGATTTACGTTGCTAAGGGAAACATTTGTTAAGTGCATTTTGCCCCATTTTACGACTTTGACCCTGCCACAGTTGTTAAGTGAATCATAGCAAGTTAGTCACATAGTTGTTAATTGAATCTGGCTCCCCCATTGACTGCTTATGGGAAGGTTGCCAGAGCTGATCACATGACCCCGGGACGATGCAAACGTCGTAGTTTTCAGTGCCATTGTAAGTTTGAACAGTCACTAAACGAACTGTTGTAAGTCCCTGTAAAAGGCTGGTTCAGACACAACTTTAATAATGGCTATTTAGGTACAGAACATTAGAATCTTCCTCCCTTCCTCTCCTGTCAGTTCTCCTCCATTCTTCCCTCCCTCCCACCCTCTCCCTTCCTTCCTTCCTTCCTCCCTCGCTCCTTTCATTTTCCTCCCTCACCTTCACCCTTCCTTACTTTCTTCCTCCCTCTCCCTCCCTCCTTTCATCTCCCTCACCTTTCCTCCCTCCCTCCCTCCTTCCCTCCCTCTCTCCACCTCTTCCCTCCCTCCTTTCATCTTCCTCCCTCCCTTTCTCTCACCCTTCCTTCCTCCCTCCCTCCCTCTCTCCCTTTCTTCCCTCCCTCCTTACATCTTTCTTCCTTCCTTCCTTCCTTCCTTCCTTCCTTCCTTCCTTCCTTCCTTCCTTCCTTCCTTCCTTCCTTCCTTTTCCTTTACCCTTCCTCATCTCCCAGCCCTTCTCCTCCCCTCCTTTCCTTTCCCTTCCCCTCCCCATCCATCCATCCATCCATCCATCCATCCATCCATCGCTGTCAGGCTCCTCAACCCTTATCTTTTCCATTCCTTGGCATCCAGGTGAATGAGTACCACCTTCTCCATTTTAAACCTCCCACTTATAACGGAATAAAAATCTGTTTCCCACGACATCAGGCGTAGAGCAGGCCTACTCAAGGAACTTACCGAGTTGTGCTGAAATCCCACCCCACCCCACCCCAAATGAAATTGCAAGACGGCTTCTCCCCTCCATCCTCCCATCCTCCCTCTTGGTGCCTGGAACCTGTTCCGTTATCAGCTCTTGACAATCGAAGCATTTTTCTCAGGTGGTTTATCGGCTCCTTGCTTAGTGCCTATTTTTACGGCACTCTGCAATTATAACTCAGCCAAGCTATAGTGAGAAAGGCCCATCGTACTGTAATTTACTGAATGGGGATATATCATTAGAAGATTTAGTGCTGATTATACTGGAGTCTTGGTGGAAAGCAAAGATTATGGTCCCTGACGACATGAAAAGCTGGATGTCAGAAGTTGAATGCAAAGCTATTTCTCAAGAAGGTTGCACACGACTTACCAGAAACACCACTCAGTAAGTATCACTTTTTTTTTGCTTCCATGAAGACTGAGCCATATAGACCAAGAAGGAGATACAGAAGCAAGTCAATATAGTGGTTTACATATTGAATAACAGAATAATACCGTTGGAAGGAACCTTGGAGGTCTTCTAGTAGTCCAACCCCCTGCTCAAATTGGAGACCCGGTTTCATTTCAGACAAATGGTTGTCCAATCTCTTTATAAAAGCCACCAGTGTTGGAGCATTCACAACTTCTGGTTGCAAGTTGTTCCACTGGTTAATTGTTCTGACTGTTAAGAAATTTTTCCTTGGTTCTAGGTTGCTTCTCTCCTCAATTAGTGTCATGCCCCTGTTAGAATCTGACTCCGAGGAAGAGGAGGAACAGCGGACAGAGAGTGGGAGTGTGGCTCCGGAGGCTGTGAGAGAAACTGGGGAAGGGTAGAGGCTGGCTGGGCATTCAGAGGAAGACCCAGGCCCATCCCCTCTTCATCCTAGGGCACGCAAGGAGGAGCGGATAATGGAGAAATGTGAATGGCATGGTCTACGGGGGAGGAAAGGGCCCTGATCCCCTACATGGGCTGCAGCTGTGAGGACTGTATAAAGGACAAAGTGCTGGAAGCAAAGTGTGAAATAATTCTAGTCTTTCAGTTCTTATCTGAGTTCTGGCATCCTTCCCAGTGTGTGTATTTCGATATCTGTGGACGTCTTCAGGCCTTTATCCTGCCTTGTCTCATTCATTTCTTCAGTGTGATTTGAGTTGTTTTTTTCTATTTGTAATTTATATAGATAGATGATATAGATAGACAGATATAGATATAGATATATAGACTAGCTGGATACCCGTGCTTCTCTACGAAACTATGTGGTCGGGCTTAGTTTTGGGGAGGAAAATAAGGGGGAGGAAATTCTGCCTTTGCCTACCATTATCCATTGGTATTCATCTGGCTAGCGTCCTGTCAGTGCGCGTGACAATTGAGGCCTGTTTGGAAACTGAAACAGTATTTGCTATGTGAGCAAGAAAGAGACAGCAAGGAGCCTGGGCGTGGTTTAGCTCAACTGTTCTGCCCTAAAGCGGGTTGCTGCTGTGAAAACGAAACTTCTCTGCTTGTATTTTGCATTTGGAAGAGATTTCTTTCCAGCAGGGGAGGGGAAGTAGAACTCCTTAGCAGCAGAGCATGTTAATAATAATAATATAGGAAATACTAACGCTCTGATAGTCATTTTGAACAATCCTTTCTTACTGAGCACCTAGAAGCCAAGAGGAACATACGTACCAAATTTCAAGATCTAAGTGCTAGAGTCCACTGTAACTACATAGCCAAAAATTCTAGTCTTTCAGTTCTTATCTGAGTTCTGGCATCCTTCCCAGTGTGTGTATTTCGATATCTGTGGACGTCTTCAGGCCTTTATCCTGCCTTGTCTCATTCATTTCTTCAGTGTGATTTGAGTTGTTTTTTTCTATTTGTAATTTATATGTATGTTGAGTTTGAACTGAATTTCTTCCTTTTTGCAACTGTTTGTGGGGGAGTTTTTTCTCCAGACAATGATAATTGGACCTTTGAAGCCAAGTTGAAGGAATTAAAGGGACTTCACCGGTTTTTGTGACATTGTTGCTTTTGTATCCCACCCTGGATCATCACAATTAGTTTCCACCCATGGTTTCTTGTCTTGTTTTCCTCCTCTGTTTAGTGAAACATATTTTTGTTAAACGAATCTATCTTTCCTCGTTGACTTTGCTTGTTGGAAGCCAACTGGGAAGGTTGGAAATGGCAAATTCCTGACCCCAGGATGCTGCAGTCATTATAAATACATACATAAATGCAAGTCAATTCTCATTGTGTGACCATAGGAATGCTGTAATGGACATAAGTGTGAGGACCGGTCATAAGTCACTTTTTAAAAGTACTGTTGTATCTTCGAACAGGTGCTAATGCATGGTTGTAAGCTGAGGTCTACCTGTAGCAGGACCCATTTGTATTTCTCTGCTGGATGAAATTGGTTGTCAATTGGTTGCCAGAAAGTATAGCATTTGGCCCATGAATATTATCAGGAGAAGAGATAGAGACCAGAGGTGGTATTCAGCAGGTTCTGATCAGTTCTGGAGAGCGGTCCAGTAGCGGAAATTTTGAGTAGTTCGGAGAACCGGCAAATCCCACCTCTGACTGGAGATTTTACAGTATCCTTCCCCTGCC
This sequence comes from Notechis scutatus, assembly GCF_049901735.1. Taxonomy (NCBI): domain Eukaryota; kingdom Metazoa; phylum Chordata; class Lepidosauria; order Squamata; family Elapidae; genus Notechis; species Notechis scutatus. The sequence goes on along the minus strand of NC_142010.1, from coordinate 257,336,091 downwards.
ATGCCCACCAAGCCACGCCCACAGAACCGGTAGTAAAAAAAAATGAATCCCACCACTGATATAGACATAGAGGAGAACTTTGTCACCAAAGATGGTGTTGCCAAACTTCTGGTTCCCTTCTGAAGTCAAGTTAGACAGGCAGAAGCCCAAACGTTATCTCTGATGGGATACCAAGGCCAAAAACCAAGGGATAGGGAAGGTGAAAAATCTTGGCCATCTCCAAGAAGAAAAACTAGGATTGGAACGCACCATCCCCATCAACTTAAATTTTATAAGAGCAATTTGTTATGCAGTAAGGAAGGTATACTCAAGGCCACCAGCCATTTTGATTAATTGGATTCAACTTAAAAGTACCAATAAAGGAGAATATTGGTAGTGCAGGTTTGACGGGAGGGGTCCTTAATGCTCTACAAGCTTGGTTGTTTTCTTGCAGACATTTCATTACCAAACTAGGTAACATCATCCATGCCATTACCTTGTTTGGGTAATGAAACATCGTCAAGAAAACAACCAAGCTCAGAGAGCACCAAGGATTCCTCTACTTAAACATTTTAAATGATTGTATTATAGAATTATGAGTGTGATTTATCACTTGTTGCTTGTATGTACACTGAGAGCTTATGTACCGGAGACAAATTCCTTGTGTATCCAATCACACAGTCCTCTCAGCAAGAAAGTTCCACACTCATTTGCACTACTCAGGTGATCCCGGGGGCACAAATCAACCTCCAAGTGGCCTCGATGTCTCTCTAAAAGGATGCAAATGACCAGCTGTCTGCAAGGAATATAAATCCTTCCATTCCCCACCATCCAGTCAGAACTGAAGAAGCTTCTTGGATGAGAGGCAAAACATCTTCAAGTCCAGTTGCCTTTTGAAAAAAACACCTTTGGGATGACTGAGACATTTAGGATTGGAATAAAACATACTGCATCCAGTTTGGGTTGCCACAATGTAAAAAAGATGTTGAGACTCTAGAAAGAGTGCAGAGAAGGACAACAAAGATGATTAGGGGGACTGGAGGATAAAACATATGAAGAATGGTTGCTGGAATTGGGTAGGACTAGTTTAATGAAAAGAAGGACATGAAGGTGACAAAGAAGGTGACATAATAACAGTCTTCCAATATCTCAAGGGCTGCCACAAGGAATAGGGACTCAAGCTATTCTCCAAAACCCATGAAGGCAGGACAAGAAGCAATGGAAGGAAACTAATCAAGGAGATAAGCAACCTACAACTAAGGAGAAATTTCTCGAAGTTAGAACAATTAACCAATGGAACGACTTGCCTCCAGAAGTTGTGAATGCTCCAACACTGGAAGTTTTAAAGAAGATATTGAATAACCATTTGTCTGAAGTGGTGTAGGGTTTCCTGCCTAGGCAAGGGGTTGGGCTAGAAGACCTCTAAGGTCCCTTCTAACTCTGCTATTCTATTCTAAACGAATGTGGATATTACTGGCTGTTTCTTTCTCCCATATGTGAAACAGGTGGATTTTTGCCCATCCTTTTCTACAAGTTGTTGTTTTCGGCTCAAGACGGTGGCTTTGACTTCTGAATACTTCCCAAATGGGGTGTTCTTTGAAGAAGATTTTTTTTTTTTTTTTGCACAATGGAAACAAATGCCTCAAACCTCAAATGCCCATCATGAGCCCCCAAACAGCTGTTTCGGACTCGCGACCAGTGTTTGAAACTCAAAATCAACTCTCTTTTTGAATTCAAAACCTTTCGAAGACTAGCACTGATGTTGTGGAGTTGCTGAGTGTGTGTTATAAGCTTCACTACAGGTAGTCCTCGACTTACAACAGTTTCTTTAGTGACCATTTGACATTTCAACGGCACTGGGAAAAGTGACTCACGACCATTTTTCATACTTAACGACCATTGCAGCCTCCCTGCAGTCACATGATCAAAATTCAGATGCTTGGCAAACGGTTTGCAAACTTCTGACAAGCCAAGTCAACAGGGAAGCCAGATTCACAAATGAGGCAAGAAAGGTCGTAAAATAGAACAAAGGTCAATTAACAACTGTCCCGCTTAGCAGTGGGAATTTTGGGTCCAATTCTGGTTGTAAGTCAAGGACTTCCTGTATTATTGGAGTGTGCTGGCACAATGCTCCCATACTGCCACCTCTTACAATACTAGACAACACAGTATCAACAATAGAGACCTTCAAATTTCTAGGTTCTACTATATCACATGACCTAAAATGGACACCTAACGTCAAAAACCTCATCAAAAAGGCACAACAAAGAATGTTCTTTCTGCGCCAACTCAGAAAGCTCAAACTGCCCAAGGAGCTGCTGATACAGTTCTACAGAGGAATTGTTGAGTCTGTCATCTGCATCTCTATAACTGCCTGGTTCGGTTCTGCAACCCAACAGAACAGACACAGACTTCAGAGGATAATTAGGACTGCAGAAAAAACAGTTACTACCAACCTGCCTTCAGTCGAGGACCTGTATACTGCACGAGTCAAAAAGAGGGCTGTGAAAATATTTACAGACCCCTCACATCCTGGACATAAACTGTTTCAACTCCTACCCTCAAAACGATGCTATAGAGCACTGCACGTCGGAACTACTAGACACAAGGACAGTTTTTTCCCACAAACGCCATCACTCTGCTAAACAAATGATTCCCTCAACACTGTTCAACTATTTACAAAGTCTGCACTACTATCACTATTAATCTTCTGATCACTCCTTATCAGCCATCCCCTCCCACTTGTATGGCTGTAACTTTGTTGCTTGTATCCTTACGATTTATATTGACTGTTTCCAAGTATGATGTGATTGCTTATTGTACCCTATGACTATTATTAAGTGTTGTACCTGATGATTCTTGACTCTTGACGAATGTCTCTTTTCTTTTATGGACACTAAGAGCATTTGCACCAAGACAAATTCCTTGTGTGTCCAATCACACTTGGCCTATAAAGAACTCCTATTCTATTCTATCCTATTCCATTCCATTCCATAATTTCTATTCTATTCTATTCTATTCTATTCTATTCTATTCTATTCTATTCTATTCTATTCTATTCTATTCTATTCCATTCCATTCCCTTCCATTCCATATTCTATTCTATTCTATTCTATTCTATTCTATTCTATTCTATTCTATTCTATTCTATTCCCTTCCATTCCATTCCATTCCATAATTTCTATTCTATTCTATTCTATTCTATTCTATTCCCTTCCCTTCCCTTCCATTCCATAATTTCTATTCTATTCTATTCTATTCTATTCTATTCTATTCTATTCTATTCTATTCTATTCTATTCTATTCTATTCCATTCCATTCCATAATTTCTATTCTATTCTATTCTATTCTATTCTATTCTATTCTATTCTATTCTATTCTATTCTATCCTATCCTATTCCATTCCATTCCATTCCATTCCATTCCATTCCATTCCATTCCATTCCATTCCATTCCATTCCATAATTTCTATTCCATTCTATTCTATTCTATTCTATTCTATTCTATTCTATTCTATTCTATTCTATTCTATTCTATTATTCTATTCTATTCTAATGCCAGTTCAGGCTAAGGAAGGGTGGAATTTTGCAGCTGATCTGTTATCTTCTTTAGCCTCTTTCATCTGACCCCTCCTTTCTCCTTAGGTCTTTGATGTTTGAATGTATTTGTCAAATTCGGAGGAAGAGCGATCCCTTAAATTCCTTGTGACAAAAGGCCCGTCCTTCTCTCACCTTGCCAAAGGAAAAGATGGGACAGGATGATTGAAGAATTCCTGATAGGAAGCAACACAAACTGAACTGAAAGCCTTAGAGGGAAATGTTCACAACTATTCTTCCCAGCATTCCTTGATGGCAATACATCGCAAGTCAAATATTCCTTGGGCTTTTGAGCCCATCTTATGTCCACCTTCAAAACCTCAGGGGTTAGATTCATGCACAGTGCCCTAAAGCCAAGGTAACCCAAGTGCCAATATTTGAGGGGCTGCCATAGAAAGGAGGGGTCAAGCTACTTTTCCAAGGCACCCAAAGGCCAGACAAGGAAAAATGGATAGAAAGTGACCAAGGAGAGATTTAATCTGGAAATAAGGAGAAACTTTCTGAAGGTGAGAACAATCAACCAATGGACCAGAAGTTGCCCTCGGAAGTTGTGGGAGCGCCATCACGGGAAGCTTTCAAGAAGAGATTGGACTCCCATCTGTCAGAAATGTTATAAGGTCTCCTGCTTGAACAGGGGGTTGGACTAGATCAGGGGTCGCCAAACTTTTGGACCTCAGGGACCATCAAACTCATAATTTTAAATCCCGAGGACCAGAGACCCTGGGAAAATCCCCAAAAAATTCTGCAGGAAAATTCCCCACCCCATTTTCCTACCGATTGATCATTCTTTATTTGGGATTGCAGGATACCGTCTCCAGCTCCGTTCTCAGGGGGAGAGGGAGAGAGACTTTTGGCTACATGCAAGGAAAGTAGCAGAAGCAGTAGAAATCTTTCTTTCTCTCCCCCAAACTCCGCCAGAAATGAGTCTCTGTGAGACTTGTCGCACCGGCGCAGCCTCTTGGAGCAGGAGGCCTTGCAGGATCCCAAAGACTCATTTCTGGCGGAGTTTGGGGGAGAGAAAAAAAGATTTTTGCTGCTTTCCTTGCGTGCAGCCAAAAGCAGAAGAAGAAAGATGCGGAAAGAAGAAGTCCAGTGGCCAGGTGAGGCATGGAGCGAGTGGGGCAAGTTCCCCCCTCTGCCCTTTGCCCCCTCCCCTCACTACCTCGTGTTGTTCGCAATGCAAGCGATGCAAACCTTGTGTTCCCGCGGGCCATGTGAGTAGTGCAGCCTTGTGTTCCTGCGCAGCCTGGATTAATTGTTTTGGGGGTGACATTTCTCCGCGGACCACCAAAATTTTCTCATGGACCACCAGTGGTCCCCAGCCCACTGGTTGGCAACCACTGGACTAGATGACCTGCAAGGTACCTTTCGACTCTGTTAATCTAATCTAATCTAATCTAATCTAATCTAATCTAATCTAATGCAATGCAATGCAATCCAATCCAATCCAATCCAATCCAATCCAATCCAATCCAATCCAATCCAATCCAATCCAATCCAATGCAATGCAATCCAATCCAATCCAATCTAATCTAATCTAATCTAATCTAATGCAATCCAATCTAATCTAATCTAATCTAATCTAATCTAATCTAATCTAATCTAATGCAATGCAATGCAATCCAATCCAATGCAATGCAATGCAATGCAATCCAATCCAATCCAATGCAATCCAATCTAATCTAATCTAATCTAATCTAATCTAATGCAATGCAATGCAATCCAATCCAATCCAATCCAATCCAATCCAATCCAATCTAATCTAATCTAATCCAATCCAATCCAATCCAATCTAATCCAATTAGATGGTACAGGTAGTTCTTGACTGACAGCTACAATGGGGCCCAAACTTTCCGTTGTTGAGCAGAATGTTGTTAAGTTAATTTTGCCCCATTTTACCATCATTTTCGCCACAGTTGTTAAGTGAATCACTGCAGTTGATAAGTTGGAAACTTGGTTGTTAAGTGAATCTGGCTTCCCCATTGAATTTTGCTTGTCAGAAGATTGCAAGGGGTGGGAATCACATGACCTTGGGAAACAGCAACGGTCATAAGAATGAAGCAGTTGCCAAGCGTCTGAATTTTGATCACACGATCGTGGGGAATGCTACAAAGGTTGCAAGTGTGAAAAATGGTCATAAGTCACGGTTTTCAGTGCCGTTGTAACTTGGAACGGTCACTAAATGAACTGTTATAAGTCGAGGGCTACCTGTATTGCTTTCACTCATTCACCCAACATACTGTATGTATTGTAACTAAACGTGATGGCTTGCTTCGCCACATGCTGGCTTACAAGCTACCCAAGTTTATTTGAATCAAAACTAGCATGTCATAAATGTTTTTTGGCCCAACCCTTTGCTGTCCTTGGCTTAGTGGGAGGTGCCTTCAGCCAATCTTTGCTGCTTTAGAGTTTGTTCCTGGGATTATGATCACAAGTGAGTCAATGGTGGGATTCAAATTTTTTTTACTATGGTTCTGAGGGTGTGGCTTGGTGGGCGTGGCAGGGGAAGGATACTGCAAAATCCCCATTCCCTTCCCACCCCACTAACCTGCTTTCCAGCTCCATTCTCCTGTGCAGGGCAACCAAAGAAGAGCCAGCCAATCAGCTGGGACTCAGGAGGCAGAGAAAAGATGGGGGCGGGGCCAGTCAGAAGTGATATTTACTGGTTCTCCGAACTCCTCAAAATTTCCACTGCTGGTTCTCCAGAACTGGTCAGAACCTGCTGAATACCGCCTCTGAAGTGAGCCCTAAATTTCCAGAGCTAAGTAAAATAGATAAGTTTCCTCCCATTTTGCGATCTTTCTTCAGATGGTTGTTAAGTGAATTGAGGCGGTTATTAAGATAGTAACATGGTCATTCAGTGAATCTAAGTTCTCCGTTGACTTTGCTTGTCAAATAGGTCACAAAACGTGATCATAAGATCCCAGGATGCTGCAACCATCATAAATACATGCCAAGCATCCAAATTTTGACCACATAACCATGGGGATGCTGAAACTGCCATGTGAAAAATGGCCATAAGTCACTTTTTTCAGTGGCGTTGTAACTTCGGTCACTAAATGAATAGTTAAGTCATGGAGTAGCTGTAGGATTCTGTAGGAGCTATAGGATTCCTCCACTCACAATAGAATTCCCTATTCCTCCAGGCTCGAAATTTTGGGCCTGGACAATCTGGAACTGCGCCGCCTGCGGTCCGATCTAAGCATATTTCACAAAATTGTCTGCTATAACACCTTGCCTGTCAATGACTTCTTCAGCTTCAATCACAATAATATGTGGGCAAACAACTGATACAAACTCAAGGTCCAAACTCGATTGCAGAAAATACGACTTCAGCAACAGAGAGTGGTCAATGCCTGGAACGCCCTACCCAACTCCGTTGTTACAGCCTCAACCCCTCACAGCTTCAACCTCAGACTGTCTACTGTGGACCTCACCCCATTCCTAAGAGATCCTTAAAGGGGGCGTGCATAAGCGCACCAGCATGCCTACCGTCCCTGTCTTACTGTCCCCATTTATCTGTATTTACTCCCTTTGTTCTTGTTTATGTTCACACTTGTACTTTTATCTTGCACATGTTTGACAAACAAACAAACAAATAAAATAATATTAAATGACATGTTTGCATCTTCTATTGGTTCATTTGTAGTTGAAAACAGGACATAAACTGAGAGCAGCTTCATTTGAAGGACCTCTACCCAACTCACAAGATTGGAGGAGAGGCTGGGTGTGTTATGGGTACCTTCTCTTAAGGAGGTCCATCTGGTGGGACCAAGAAAGGCCTTTTCCGTGGTGACTCCCTCCCTGCAGAACAACATCTCTGTAGAGCAGAGATCTCCAAATTTGGCAGCTTTAAGACTTGTAGACTTCAACTCCCAGAATTCTGGGAATTGAAGTCCACAAGTCTTAAAGTTGCCAAGTTTGGGGGGCCCTGCTGTAGAGAGAGACAATTGCCCCCCACTTTGATTCTCCTTCAAAGGACCTTGAAGACAAGTTTTGACCAATGGTCCTGGGGATCCCAGACTGATATGGAGTCCATCAAGTGCCTGGTTTGATGGTTATAACCAAGGAGATTGGGTTTTGTATTCGGGTTTTATTTCTGTAAGCCACCCAGTCACACTGAATTGGGTGGACATACCACTTTTCTAAAATGTGCTGTTTAATTACTCTTTAAAAGATAAATGTAAAGGTTCCCCTCGCACATACATGCCAGTTGTTTCTGGCTCTAGGGGGCAGTGTGCTCATCTCAGTTATAAAGCTGAAGAGCCAGCGGTCTCCGTGGTCATGTGGCCGGCATGACTGAATGGTGAAGGCGAATGGAATGCCATTACCTTTCCACCAAAGGGGTACCTATTTTTCTACTTGCATTTTTAAACATGCTTTCGAACTGCTAGGTTGGCAGAAGCTGGGATAAGCAATGGGAGCTCATTCCGTTACGCGACGCTAGGGATTCGAACCGCCGAACTGCTGACCTTTCTGATCGACAAGCTCAGTGTCTTAGCCACTGAGCCACCACGTCCCCTTTTTACTCTGTACTAGTTAGCTATTTTACATAAAATAATAGCTATTTTACATAAACCCTTTTTACTCTGTACTAGTTAGCTATTTTACATAAAATAATAGCTATTTTACATAAACCCTTTTTACTCTGTACTAGTTAGCTATTTTACATAAAATAATAGCTATTTTACATAAACCCATTTTACTCTGTACTAGTTAGCTATTTTACATAAAATAATAGCTATTTTACATAAACCCATTTTACTCTGTACTAGTTAGCTATTTTACATAAAATAATAGCTATTTTACATAAACCCTTTTTACTCTGTACTAGTTAGCTATTTTACATAAAATAATAGCTATTTTACATAAACCCTTTTTACTCTGTACTAGTTAGCTATTTTGGCCCCTTCATATCAGCCTTGATTCCTGGCAACTGTCTGGATAAGTCCCTGCAGTTTTCTTGGCGAGATATCCAAAAGTTCTTTGCCACCATCTTCTACTTCCTGGGGGAAGGAATGGCCCCAAATAACCCAGCTGGCTTCCTGCTTCAGGCAGGAGTAAACCTGGAGATTTGGTGGTGCCTTTAACCACTGCACTAAACTGTGGCTCTTAAAACAACTTTTTAGAAGACTCCTTTAATTATGACCTGAGCAGCTCTGGAATCTTTTCAGAAGCCGGTCAACACGAAAACACAACTGCTCTAACATCTGTTTGACCTTGGTTGTCCTTTAAGCAGGTTTTTATTGTGATACACCTTTACGATCCTAGGGTTTTGCAGATTGCAGTAACCTCTCGAGTTCAAAAAGTCACAAGAGGAAGGAAGAGCCCAGAAGCTGAATTTTTGTGTGTGTAGGGTGGGGGAGAAGTAAATGTCAGTCAACCCCAGAGGGAAAAACAAAAGGCATTCTTGCATTTCAAAACTGGACTACAAAACTTTTGACGAACAAGCCTTGAAAAATAGCCTTATCAGCGTATCTTGACTATTAGCTAGTAGCTGCTTTAAAAAAGAATTGCACAGACTAAAAAGCTTGGGCAACACGCAATGACTTTATGCTTTGTTTACAAAGACAGTATTAGGAAGTATTTTTTCCCATTTTTAAAAAAGAAAAAATGCAAAAAAAAAAAAAAAAAGTCTTGCGACAAAAAAGTAAGTTTTTTTTTTCCTGAATACAGGTTGTCCTTGATTTGACAATTGATCCCAAAATTTCTGTGGTTAAGCAAGATATTTGTTAAGTGAATTTTGCCCCATTTTATGATCTTTCTCGCGTGAAACACTGTAGTTGTTAAGTTAGTAACACAGTTGATAAGTGAATCTGGCTTCCCCATTAGGTCACAAAAGATGATTATCACATTATCTGCAACCCTCAAAAATGTCAATCACTTGCCGAGCATCTGAATTTTGATCACGTGACCCTGGGGAATGCTGCAACAGTCATAAGTGTGAAAAAGAGTCATAAGTTACTTTTTAAAGTGCCGTTATAACTTTGAATGGTCACTAAAAAAACCTGTTGTGAGTCAGGGATTACCTGTATTGAAACTTTTCCTTAAAGTTTTCATTGTATAAGGGTTTACAACAGGGGTGTCATACTTGATTTCATTGAGGGCCGCATCAGGGTTGTGTTGGGGGCTGGGTTGGCGTGGTAAGGGTGGGCGTGGCCAACTCAATGTCACTCATGTGGTTGCCTGAATGGCCTGCCAGCAAAAACAGGCTCCCAAGCTCCGTTTTCATTGGAGAGGCACTGTGGGCCTTAAGTTTGACATCCCTGGTTTACAGCATTGATGTCAGTTGCAGTGTTGATGAGAAATCGAAGTCCTTGAAGTCTTTTCTTTCTTCTTTCTTTCTCTTTCTCTTTCTCTCTCTCTCTCTCTCACACACACACAGCCATCAACTAGCCCAGGGGTCCCCAAACTTGGCAACTTTAAGACTTGTGGACTTCAACTCCCAGAATTCTCCAGCCAGCCCAAGTTTGGAGACCTCTGAACTAGCCTGATGTCCCTTTTAGTCACCATGGTCACACTTTCCATCTTGTGAGTCCACTACCCTTTCAAGCAACAGACTACAAAAACAGCACACCATAAGAGAGAAAACGGCCACCAATCGTTAATTTTTTATCTTTTTTTTTTTTAATTTGGCATTTTGTTATTTGCATTTATATTAAAGCAAAGTGCATCTTTTCTTATTTTTCTTGTTTATACACATTGCACAATACATAAATAATGATGCTTATAAAACGTCTTTGTATTTACAAGTAATAATATATTTATATATAACATAAAATACATTTTTCTTTAATAAATCTCAAGGTTTTTTTTAAAGAAGTCTGTTGTTATTTTTTTCCCCCCAAAGCACTTCAATGCTAAAATTCCAAGGATGATGCTTTTCTTCTTCACTTATTCCTCTTTTGCATTTAGAAAAATAGCTTATGTTAAGGTCTAAACGTGCTCATTGAGCTAAGAACAGTGTAAAATTATCATACCAAGTGTATGAATAGAAGAAAAAAAAATACTAACATACTAACCAAATGACTGCAGTTTCTGGATGCAAACAGTTATTATCTGATCGAAATGGGGGACAGGGAGTAAATACTGAAATTCAGCTTTGTCCATTGAAAAGAGAAGAGGGGGTGTGAAGTCTGCTTTGCAAATCCATTTTGAAAAGCCCAGGCCAAATAATTTTTTTTTTACAGACGTTGTAAGTGATAGCCAAGCCCAGAAAAATGGCTATTTCTTTCCCAAACCTGTGCAGCTTCTTCTTTTCCGTCCACAAGATCAGTCAAAAGGTTTAAAGTTGCAGGTAGATATAATAAAGAGGAAGGGAAGGAAGATACCTCCTTACACCCGGTTGGCTAAAATCCTGCATTTCTGCATTAATTCCCCACAGTGATCCTTGTGTATTGTGCCAGGGGCTATGCACCACCCTGCCATTCACATCGGCAAGGGGCTGGTTTGCTTTATTTTATTTTATTTATTTCATATTTCTTAAACCACTCATCTCCCGCCCTGCATCTCTCTCTCTTGCAACAAAGAACAGGTGAGAGTGCCCTGCAACAAGGTGGATGGGGTCCTTGGGTTTGAAGTTGTCAGAAGGAAGGCATCTCTCGTCAAGCAGGAGTGGATCCAGAACCATTCACTTGATTCTAGAATGAAATACAGGTCGCTCTTGACTTGCCACCACAATTCAGCCCCAAATTTTGGTCGTTAAGCAGTTTTAAATGAGTTTGGGCCCATCTGACAATATTTCTTGCCACCGTTGCTAAGTGAATCACTGCATTGTTAAGTTAGTAACATGGTCGTTAAGCAAATCTGCATTCCCCATTAACTATGCTTGTCAGAAAGTTGCAAAAGGGGATCATACAACCCCAGGAGACACTGCAACCGTCATAAATAACAAGCGTCCAAGTTTTGATCACATAAATCTGGGGATGCTGCAACGGTTGTTAAGTGTGGAAACAATAGACATACATCACTTTTTTTCCCCCAGTGCCGGTGCAACCGGTCACCGAATGAATAGTTGTATGTCAAGGACTAATTGTAACTGCTTGCAGGAATCTGTCCTACCTCTTGCAAGCCAGATTAAACTCCAGACTTTCCCTCCCATCTATGGTCACTGAAGGAAACCAGATCTTGGTGTATTATGGCATTTCTAAGTGTGGATTGATAGAAGTCTGCTGAAATCAGCAGAACACCCCCAAGTGTGCAAAGAAGGTGGTGTATTTATTTGGGGGAAACACAGGATTCCTCTGGAGAGAAGCGTGTGAGCCTCACAAAGGGAGGTGAGAAAGATAACGCAGCCTGAAAGGTACAGTGAAGATGGTAACCTGAAAAGCCTGTAAATTGGGATTGAATCCATTCAAGTTGTCTTTGAATCGCAATTTGAAAAGAAATCAGAATGAGCCTCTCTCGGTAGACACGTCCAACTGAAACCTTTCCCAACCTCCTTCTCCTCTCCTTCTGGGTTGTTGGTCATCATCCACATTTTAAAAAAAGTTATCTCCACATCGCGCGCCCACCCCAAAATAAAAAGACAGAGAAAAGGAGGGAAAAAGGGAAAGAAAGAAAGAAAGAAAGAAAGAAAGAAAGAAAGAAAGAAAGAAAGAAAGAAAGAAAGAAAGAAAGAAAGAAAGAAAGAAAGAAAGACGGAGAAATCTTCCCATAAGCTATTTCTCAAAACAGAACGAACAAACAAAAAACGTTTGCACACCATAGCAAGCACTCAAAAGGAAACGTTTTAGCAGCAAAGTCATTATAAAATGTCACTGGTTGAGCAGCGGTTCCCAAACTTGGACACCCTGGAAGAAGGGTGAACTTCAATTCCCAGAATTCCCTCTGCTGGCTGGGAAACTGTGGGAGTTGAAGTCCACCCCTCCTTTCAAGATGCTGCGCTCAGGAAGGCCTGCGGTTGAGTCGAGTCGAGTCGTCTCGAGTCATCGGTTATTAAAAATAATCTCCAGCCAGCACGGACAACTGCTGATGAACTGTCTGGTGTAGCACTGGCCCCAACCTTTCACGAAGCTGATCTGCACCGTGAAACCCGTCCAAGGTTGCTGCATGAATTCGTGGTCGTTGGGCCTCTGCAAGCTGTAGGCTTTCTCGTAATCAAACGCTTTGATGGAAAAGCCCGGAAACACTTTGTGAACCAACAACGTCCTGGAATCCGGGTTGTCCAGTGTGGCCGACTTGATAAAAATCGGGTAACTGCTGCGGTTGTAAAGCCATACGCCGTCCACTTCCTTGCTCAACTGGATGCCATAACCGATCTTGGCACGGACCTTCTGCACCAGATGGTTCTTATTGTCCGAATTGAGCTGTCCGAGACAGAAGCCGTTCCCCTGAGGTAGATCGTAAAAGATATCCAGGGAAGGTTCTTGGACCGAATACAGGCGCCCCACCCGTGTCTTCTCTTCCCAATAGGCCACCACGCACCAGTATGATAGATCCCTGGGTTCCTGTAGAACTTGAGAATCTAGGAGAAGATTAAAAAAAGAGAGAATATATCAGGTTAATCTCACAAAAGGACTGAAACAATCGAACAGGCCTGAATACAGGAAAGTCCTCGACTTAAGACAGTTGCTTAGTGACCAGAGTTATGGTAGATGCATCCAGAAAATACTTATCACCCGATTCTGAAGTTCCAAGCCCTCCCAATCCCCACAGCCGAATGATCCCACAATTTAGGACATTTTTTGCTGAAAGAAAACCAGCATTTATTTCCAGTTTGCGACACAAACACCCAGTAGGAAGCAATAGTTCACTTAACAGCTGCCGTGTTTGCGTAATAAATGTTGTGTTTGCTTAACAACCACTGCAAAAAGTCATAATATTGGGTCAGTTGCATGAGTGATCTGCTTTATGACCATCATGATATGTATGTCCATAATGGGCATGATTGTTATGGTCATAAAAGTCAAGGACTTGTGGTGGGTTTTTTTTGGCACCTATAAACATCATTTCCTTAATGATAGAATAACAGAGAATACAGAATAATTAGTGAAGTGACTTGTAGCAGTGCTGCAGTGAAAGAGGGCTTAACGCCATTTGTGTAATGGTGTCATTATGTAAATGATGTTGGCTTACAATCAACTCTGATTTAATGGACTTTCATGAATAACAAACCATCTCGCCCCTTTCTGTTATAATGAACTTTTATACTTCTCAAAACCGTTCGAATCAAAAGGGAATTCAAGCGAGAAATCTTGAGAGCATTTCCAAACTGTACTTTAGCAATTATCCCAGAAAACATTTTAAAAACACATTTTTATAAAATTTTATAAAAATAATAATAATAATCCTAGTATTTCTGTTTTAACTTGGCCAGATTTTCACTGACTCCATGAAAGATCAATGGCTTCTCACATCTTCTCAACTTTGGCGATGTGTGGACTTCAATTCCCAGCTTTGCTGGCTGGGGAATTCTGGGAATTGAAGTCCACACATTTTCAAATGGTCAAGGTTGAGAAAAATTGCCTTAGAAGATGATCCAGGGATTGTACTGTCACTTTTGAGCACTTAAAGAGTAATATTTGGCCAATGGGTCTCTTTAAGCTGATGGAGGCCTCACAGCCTTACTCCCAAAGTCATAATGATCAGATGTGAATAAGGATTTGGGAGGGAACAGACTCCAGTGCTAAAAATCCCCTTTTTTTCTACACCGAGGGACGAACTAAGACCATTTCTTTGAGAATCATCTTTTGCAGCAGCAGCTCTTCCCATTGCCAACAATTTATATTATTCATGGACTGTGGCCAGTCAAATCAGTTGTGAAAATAGGTGAAGATGCAAAAATTGCTTTGTGCTGTGATATCTTCTATATATGCCATAATTCTCCCACCCACCCTGCAATCCCACCTCTCTCTCTCTCTCCCTCTTGGCTGCACCCTTTCAGTCCAAGCCAAGAGTAAATCAATGGCGGATAAACATCTTATCAAAGATCTGCTAATCAACCACAGATGTCCTTTTGTGATGTGTAATGTGTGTAAGCGGAACTGACAACGCACAGCCTAACCCACTGAAAAAGATCATACTTTTCTTAAAAGGGGGACCCCCTCCTCCTATGGCGTCATTAATTTTCTTCTTGGCTATATCACAAGTCATTAAAGGAGAGCTGACCGAAATTCTACCTAAACTGGAAAACGAGACCAAGATATCCCTTAATATACAGGTAGTCCTTGACTTACGATGACAATTGGAACCCGGACTTCCACTGCAAAGCAAGGCAGTTATGTTAAAGCGAATTTCACTTGATTTTAGGACTTCTTTTTGTCATAGTTGTTAAGCAAATTGCTGCAGTTGTTAAGTGAATCATGCAGTTATTAAGTAAACCTAGTTCCCCCCAATTGATTTGGCTGGTCAGAAGCCATCTGGGAAGGTTACAAATGCTAACCTTGGAACACTAAGTACTGAACCATTGTAAGCACTGTACAGGCCAGCTGCTAAAGCCCTCGAATTTTGATCATGTGATTTTGGGGACGCTGTGTTGTGTGTAAATGGAGGACCAGACATAAATCACTTTTTTTTCACTGCTGTTGTAACTTAGAACACACAACTGAACAAAAGGTTGTAAATTGAGGACTACCTGATTTAGAAGCATGACTCATGCTTAGATTTCTGCTTATAAGTACCAAAAAAATATATATTAAATTGCACTGAATGGGGTTCAGCTTCATTCTCCTTTCTCACCAAAGCCCTTCCTTTTTTAACTATGTTTTGTGTTAAAAGGGGCAAAGCAATTCTTACAAACTTTCTGTAATGGTAATCAAAGGCCTGTTGCCCTTCTGCAAATTTTTAATCCATACACTACCGAGTAGCCTAAACATTTCTGAACTTCCTTTCAACTGTTATTTATTTACTTATTTTCCAAGCAGGATGGATCAAATTTCCATCTAGATATGATTTAGCCAAAGACAGAAGATGAAAATCGGTGGTTCTTCACGGACAAGGAAGTCCCACATAATGCTTGAAAATCAGGCCAACGAAGCGAAAGGAAAAAAAAAATCAATACAACTTCTATCCTTAGACAATCACAATGAGCTTCACAAGCAAGTCTATGCTCGTTTTATTTATTTATAGCATTTTTGCCCTATTTTTAGTCACGGAGATTCACAGAGCCGTCTGACACAGGCAAAATAAAAATGGCTTAATAGTCCGGAAGATACCATGCCGAAGGAAAAAAAGGAGGAGGAGGGAAGAGGAGTTTTAAAAATTCAAGGTGGAAACACCGTTCTGACACTGAGCAATGAAATTTAGAATTCTATCAAACGTGGTTAATTTCTTTTCATGCTTGCTGGGGAATTCTGGGAGTTGGAAGTTCACATATCTTAGTTTGAAAAACTCTGATTTAAGGTAGAAAAGAGCACCTCTCCTTTTTAGTCCACCTTTGGGTTGTTGTTGTTGTTGTTGTTGTTGTTGTTTTTGCTCTCCCCACTTTCTTGTACCCCATTTTAGTGCCACACAATGTTGCCGCTAACTATCCCACTGAAACCCAGAATGGGAGAACTGAACAAGCCACGGTAGAAACAAACTTAAGTGTTTGCATCAGATTGCTTTTAAACCACACTCTCCCTCAAAGGTTTACAGGACATTTCTTGCAACCTGGACAGGGAAAAAACATGGTTCAACTTTACAACTATTTGGGGAAGCATTTTTCCCCTTAAAAGGAAAAAAAATATATCTTGCTTTCATGCCAAAAGCAGCAAACCGCAGACAAAGAGACCAGCAGGCATGAAAATAAATGAATGAATGAATAGAGGAAGGAAGGAAGGAAGGGAAGGAAGGAAGGAAGGAAGGAAGGAAGGAAGGAAGGAAGGAAGGAAAAAGGGAAGGAAGGAAGAAAGAAAGAAAGAAAGAAAAGAAAGAAAAGAAAGAAAGAAAGAAAGAAAGAAAGAAAGAAAGAAAGAAAGGTCTATGTAGATTCTCAATCATCCAAGGCCACGGTTGTGCTTTTCCAAAAGGCAACTGGACTTTTGTTTTTGCTTGAAGAGGTTTCGCTTCTCCTTCAAGAAGCTTCCTCAGTTCTGGGTATATTTTACCCAGGGTATATTTGTGCTGAAGGCTTTTGTAAGCCGCCACATTGTAAGAAAGAAGATCCTCCAGATTTATTCTCACCTGCACTGATGCCCCTAGCAATCCAGAGACAGACTGAGGTCAGTTAAAGAGAAGTTTTCGGATTACCTTAACAGCTGTTATAACAATTGGGATGAGAATTTCTTTCTCATTATTCAGCCCCCCCAATTTGTTCAGAAACAAAAAGACCCTATTGGTAAATACATCATGAAAAAGAAAATCCCAGCTTATTTACATGTCAAGCTGCATGCAATTAGCATAATTTGCTAATTATTCTGGAGAAAGAGACAGGCGACAAGCTGTTGGAAGATTATGCTGCATTCAATCTTAGTTTAGCTCTACTAAAATGCCTTGGCTTTTAAAATGCCCATTTTTACTTCTCCCCCATGTCTCAATAGACGGAACAATCTTCAATTGGGCTTTCAAAGGTTTTTTTTTTTTTCCTGAAACACCAACTGAATGGTTTTTTGGACACCTCACTCAAATAAAAAGGAATCCTGTTACCAAGCAGCTGGAAAAGTATCTTGAAATCAGGGTATAACCAACTTTCACTACTCAATTATTTCACAGGCACAATTATTTCTTCCAAGAAACTTCTTTCTATCTACTTCCATGGTGATTTATCTGCTCCAACTATGAATATTTGAACAAACATCTGTGCAAAGATGTTCAATCTCTAAGAATGCATGAAATAGACCTTATACTGCACTAAGATACAAGGTTAAAGCAAATAAAAAACACTACATTCAATCTTGCATTGTTATACTTATATTTCAGCCCACAGATACTGTATTCCTTATATATGTACGGCATGCAAATGTTATAAATTGAGCATCTGCAATGTTTAGGAATGCAAAGTAAATAAAAGAAACAGATTTCTACCCCCCAAAAACCAGTTCTTGCAAATATAGTTTCATTGGATCCATAATAACCACATATAATTAGAAATATGCACTATAATTCTCAGCTAACAAAAGTAAGTAATATTAGAATACTGTTTTATCTTTTATAATGTAACTTTTAGTAAACCAGCCTTCATCCACCGAGAGCAGTGTTTCTCAGCTGTGGCAACTTGAAGAAGTGTGGACTTCAACTCCCAGAATTCCTCCTCTAGTCTAGTCTAGTCTCCTCTAGTTAGCTCAGGAATTCTGGGAGTCAAAGTCCACAAGTCTTAAAACTTGCCAAGTTTGAAGACCCTTGGATCTAGCTGGTTGGGGAATTCTGGGAGTTGAAGTCCACACATCTTCAAGTTGCCACGGTCAAGAAATACTAACCTAAAGCCTTAGAAGTACACCAGACTCCAATTCCCAGAATTCCTGACCTGTTCCTTAGCTTTACCTGAATTCCTGCAAAAAGAGATTGCTTTAATTAGATGGGCCTAAATTACCATCCAAGAAAGAGTGTATAAATTTATGTTCTTCTTCCTTAAGTCTCTGCCGCATCAGAGATTTGCATCATAGCTATGAAGATATTCTAAGAATACCAATTTCCTTTCCAAGATGGGAAGGTGTGATATATCACACTGGTTCTAGTAATAAGGTAAAGAGACCACACAGGACCTGAATTAAAAGGACACCGGGCGAGAACAATCACAAATCACCTCTTAACCTTTTTAATAATGATAGTAAGCATCCTATTTTTAATAATTCAGCCCAATATACAATTGAACTTTAAACACACTCTACTGATACAGCATCATTTTAAATCAGAGGTCTCCAAACTTGGCAACTTTAAGACTTGTGGACTTCAACTCCCAGAATTTCCCAGCAAGCTATGCAGGCTGGAGAATTCTAGGAGTTGAAGTCCACAAGTCTTAAAGTTGCCAAGTTTGGGGAGCCCCTGTATTAAATGATACTCTCTCTATATGTGGTGCAAAGTATTTCAAAAATCAACTGAAGAAGACCTTAATTTTTCATGGATCATTGATTGCTATTTCCTGGGGTCCTGAAATCTCAGCAAGATTCGACTCAGCCTAATTATCAACAATGCGTATTTATAAAAATCTTTATTACATGACAGGTAATAATTGTGTTTCATTATTGTTATATGGCAACGTATCAATATCTCTGCATTTAAAATGCAGAATAATAAAATGGGCTTGGAAAGGGCAAAAAAGAGATCATTTGGTCCAATGGAGGAACCCAAGAAACGGCTTATATATATATATATATTTAATTCGTTCAATGAAATAACAATCCACCAAGAAGTCTTGCTCTACTCCTCAACTAGTTTTTCCATCAAGAAACGCAATAACAGAATAACAGAGTTGGAAGGGACCTTGGAGGTCTTCTAGTCCAACACCCACTCCCCACTCAGGCAGGAGACCTTACACCATTTCAGTCAAAATGTATTATCACACAACAGACTATAGGTAACCTTCGACTTACAAACATTCGTTTAGTGACCATTCGCTAAAGTCACTAAGATGGCACTGGAAAAAATGACTTACGATCGCCGGTCAAATCTACAACTGTTGCAGCCACCCCCATGACCAGCCTATGCTCACATAACCACCTCACATATCAATGGAAATTCTGGTCCCAATTGTTCTTCGTAAGTCGAGGACCACCTGCATAATCTCTCTTTAGGAGCTATTATAGCATATAGTATCTATAATACAGTACTCAGGAGATCTTTAATCCCAGGCATCTAGACCAAACTTTATTGAATTCTTGTCTCTAAATAAGCAGCTAATCCAATACTGTAACTCCAAAAGCTAAGCATAGGAAAGAAATTACAGTTTAGGGGCGAAAATATTTTCTGAGGTCAGCGCAGTGAAAAATGGCAGATAGGAACCCATTGAAAATGGTTGCTCCATGTCTGACTGGAGCACCTAAGATGGTGTGGCTGCCGCAGGCTCATGGATAGGATTTCTCCAGGTAGAATCTGAGTGAGGACATCTGAACCACCCAACAGGTGGGGCCATGGACAATTAGACTCATAATGTACTCCCAACCAATGTGTATCAGTGTAAGAGTAAAAGCAGGACAATATAGCTTAACTCAACCAACCGTAGCTAAAAATACTGGCTTAGAGTGATATATGAACTCAACCAAACTCACCTATTAGTCCCACACACCTTCCAAAATGCTATTCAAT
Organism: Notechis scutatus; assembly: GCF_049901735.1. Classification (NCBI taxonomy): domain Eukaryota; kingdom Metazoa; phylum Chordata; class Lepidosauria; order Squamata; family Elapidae; genus Notechis; species Notechis scutatus. The sequence continues at coordinate 257,316,355 of NC_142010.1, read as the reverse complement.
CAAAGATCAGGGGGAAAAATAAACATTTAGACGTGGTGTAGGAAACAAGACCTCCGGTCTTCGTGAAGATTTTAAGAAACTCAAAAGTTGTGGTAGTGCTACTTTAACTTCCTCTTCCATTCATTCATACTAACTCACGATGACAGGACCCACTCTTTGATTCAATGAACATCAAGGGGAGGTTTTATTTTTATTACAAATCTTTTAATACCTTTGAACTCCTAAAATATTCTGGAAAGGTTTTCCATTACTATCCCATATTGAGAGTTATCGTGGCCTGAACGCCACCAGTCAATTTAAGGAATATCAGCCTTTTTCCACTCCTTTAAGAACGTGAAAAATAAACTAATAGCCTTCTATCCTAGTTTTTTCTTTTTCTTTTTTACAAGATCGCCACTCTTATTTTTCTTCCACCGGCCAAATGTGACTGTCCCTTCCTATCTTGGTCTCAACTCTTTCCACAACTCCTATAAATGCTTTCCTTTGAAGAGACCTGTCTTCTCCATTCATCATGAGAAGCCACTGAGGTACAGGATCTATGAGGGGGCCAGCCAGAAAAGTAAAGATCTTAGTCATAATTATGAGTTTCAATTGTACACACATAACTACCATCATGTCTTTGGACACACACCAATGCCCGAGAGTCTACCTTAAAGTGAGGTCTGGCCTTATCAATGTTGTTATTGTATCCCTATGTAGAGAACAGGTAAACATGGTCCGGCTACCTCTTGATCTTGCCCTTGTGGTTAAATACTAAGATTAATTTGCAAAGAGGAAGGGCATGAATTACAACTTGAGGAAATGGGTTGAAGGGCTGATGGAACCAAAGAGGTGGGTTTAGCTTCTATCTCTTTATTTGACAGGCCTGATGATCTGCCCCATTCACAAAGGACTTGAGCTGGCCAAAGAAAATTCCTGACAAAAGAAGAATAGTTAAATCATAACAAGCATCCAAAGTGCAGAAACCAAAGCTAAATCTTCAAAGGGGAGCCAAGGCAGGCGCCCAAAGTCAACCATCAAAGCCATGTTCATGCCCAAGGTTACAAACGGCACATGGCAGCATAACATTCGGAAGCTTGGCAACCGATTCATATTTATGACGGTTGCAGTGGTCACGCGATCCCTTTTTGCAACCTTTCTGACAAGCAAAGTCAACGAGGAGCTGCAAGGATTCATTTAACAACTGCAGCAAGGAAAGTCGTAAGATGGGGCAAAACTCACTTAGCAAATGTTTCACTTAGCAGCAGAAATGTTGGGCTGGACAGTGTACCAAGGACTACCTGCATTTCAAAAGGCAGAGCCGAGACCTACCGAAGGGTGGAAGGAAAAAGGCAGTTGGAATTAAATAATTAGGCTGGCCGTATACCAAAACAGCATAGAGGCCATTTACAGTAAATATTATGAATGGATCCGGCTGGGTTTCTTCATTCTCTCTCTCTCTCTCTCTCTCTCTTTCCCTCCCTCTCTCCCTCCCTCCTCTTCCAAAACCTCTTTTCTTTTTCCTGAGCTAAGTAGAAATTTGGCCTTCAGACACGACAGTACTCTGTAATTTGCATGGCTGATGGAAGTCTATCGCCTGCGACAGAGACATGGAGTTAGTTGGCTTTAGTCTAACCACTAGAGACAGGCAGGGCAGCCTTCTTTGGTGTGTGCGTTTGTGTTTTTCTAGCTATAAAGCAAACTCATTCACAGTCTGCGTGGCTCCGGCCTGCTGGCTTTTAAAGAAAATACAATTAGGCTTCAAAAAAAAAAAAAAAAAATTCCCTCCTCTTCTTCTTCTTCTCCTCTTTCCCTCCCTCTTGCATTCTTCCTCTTTGGATTGTTTGCAGCAGCAGTAATTGATTACTTGTCATAATTAGAAGGCAGCAGTGACTAATGAAGCATTTATGAATCAATTTTTGTTGGCTTTTCAAATATTCTTGTAGACATTGTATGGAGACTGGGGTCTTTCTTTTTCTGGGCCCCTTCTTTAAGTACTGTACACACAGACAATCCTTCCCCCCAAAAATTCTAGGCACTCCATGCTTATTTACAGGTTATTATAGTTCCATTAACCTGTAACCTAAAGCATTTATGTGTTCCTTAAGCACTGCAGAGAGAACACCTTCCATCTGATCCTTATATTTGGAGGTATGAAAATATGAAGTTGGGGGAAATGTTTTGGACTTTCATGTAAGATGAAAAAGAATGAATATTAATTCCTAAAAGCAGATTTCTTCAATGGCCCAGAATCTCAGACTTAGGTAAAAGCAGGTTGGAATAACACAGTTGGAAGGGACCTTGGAGGTCTTCTAGTCCAGCCCCTGGCTCAAGCAAGAGACTCCATACCATACCATTCAGACAAGATTGTTGTCCAATCTCTTCTTAAAAAGCCCCCCGTGCTGGAGCACCCACAACGTCTAACTTCTGTCAAGAAATTTCTCCTTAGTTCTCGGTTGGTTCTCCCCCTTGATTAGTTTTCATCCATTCCTTCCTCATTGATTTTGCTTGTCAGTGGGTCTCAAAAGGGGATCACACAACTCTGGGACACTGCAATCATAAATATGAACCGGTTGCCAAGCATCTGAATTTTGATTGCATGATCTTGGAGATGTAACTGAAGATGTAACTGTGAAAAATGGCCATGTCACTTTATGGAGCGCTTTGTTAACTTCGAAGGGCCACTAAATCAGAAGTCTCCTAACTTGGCAGTTTTAAGACTTCAAGTCCAAGAATTACCCAGCCAGCATGACTATATCTGAGGAATTCTGGGAGTTTGAAGCCCACAAATCTTAAAAGTTGCCAAGTTGGGAGACCCCTGCACTAAATGAACTGTTGTAAGTCAAGGATAATCTGTAACGAGGAAGGCAGAAAAATCCAGAGTCCAGCAACGTACACGTGGCTCTACTACTGACCTCTGGGAGAAATTAGACTTTTTGTGAAAATATCGGTAGGGTTTGAACCAGATGTCAACAGATTTCAAAACAAAGCCCAGAATATTTTATAAGGCCTACTCAATGCCATTAAGACCTAATAATGGGTCATAAAGAGTTATTCTTTTTTTTTAAAAAAAAAAGATACTTCCATATCTAAGACCAAAATTTGTTGATTAAATCTGTGTTCTAAACGGAACGGTGCTATTACTAACTTCAAATGGTCACTAAATGAATGATTTGTGAGGACTACTGTACCTGTGGGGCCACCTCTTTTGCTGCCTATCAGGCTCCCTTGCTCCACCTGATGTTTTACATTTCTGAAACATTCTTCTTTAATTAAAGGTAAAAAGCCAGCCTCTCGTATCAACTTACATACCTCAAAACTGGTCCCTCAAGCTGTCTTAGCAAATAATTTTAAACAAATAAATTGTGCAGGGTTGCAACCCAGCATTTGAGCAAAGAGCACCCTTCCCCTGGTCCCCTAAACATCAAAGGTAACCGAGAAGAAAGAAAGAAAAAAAACATTTGAATCTACAAACTAGACAGAGTGGAAGCCTGTTTGTTAGGTGTGTGCTGTGTAGCTACAATTGCCAAGCAGCCCCAAGAGGCTGAGCATTTTAAAAAAAATGTGACCCATTTAAGATCCAAACTAAACACATCCCCGAAATTTTCCTCCCAGTTTCATTGAACTTGAAGACTGACCAGGGCACAGCAGAGCAACATTAAGTCATCGTAATTTTAAAACTGTTTATTATTCCTTATCTTTTAAGAAAATAACAGACGGAATATGGCATTTGTGTATTAAGTGAATTCCGAAAGGTTTTCTCCCTTGGGAAAATGCAACTGATAAAAATCATCTTTCCAGATCATCAGGCAAGGCTTCCTAAACAAACAAATAAATCTTGTGGGTTTTTGGTCTGCTTTTGAACTTTTGCAGGCTTTTTGCAAGCGGCTGCCCTACCATATTAAGGTCCCAGAATGGGGGGGAGGAGGGGAAGGTATCTGTTAGCCCCGCCATCCTTCGTATGTGACAGATGACATTTCTAAAACTTTGTTCACAATGCTTGCCAAGATGTCTAAATTAAGAAGACTTGTAAAAAAGACAGCCAAACCCATCCCCTCCCTTTCCTAAACGGAGTCTAGCAATACCAGATTAATGCCAAATATTTAGCAGCGTTCATTTTTCCTCCTTCCCTGCAGACGGCATTCTTTCCAGCTACTCTCAGATTGCACATTAAGGGTGGGAGCAAAAAAACAGAGGAGAGGCAGCTCATTTTAGCGGCTGCAACAGGGGATCTGCTTAGAAGACCCCGAAACTTAGGGGATTTTCCCTGAAAGCCTCTCAATGAAAATAGCTTTTTCGTCCCGTCCCGTCCCCCAAAGATCTCCAAAACTCAAGGTTTCGCCCTAAAAGCCTCTCAAATAAAACACCATTCTTTTTTTTTCTTCTCCTTAGAGAAGACAGCAAAGGAAGGTTTCTTCTAAAACCGAGGAGCCTTTTTTCTTTAAAGGTGGGTGGACAAGTTATTTCTGCACACAGTTTGGGGGATCCTCGAGCCTCTATTATCAAGGATGAGAACCTGGGCAGACGAGACGGGCCGCTGAACGTTTACCAAAATTGCTAACCAGTTAAAAGTTCCCGGATTTGATAGAGGAAAAATATCTCCTGCTCTACCCCACACGCCCTCTTCCTCCGCCAGCCCTTCTCCCTCCCCGCTTTTCCTTCGTGCTTCCTTCCTTTACAACCTAAAACCCTGTGTCTCCTCTGGCCAGGCCTTTACTTAAGAGGCAAAACCAGCATTCAGCGCCAGTCTAGAGACAGGCTGCAGACTGGAGAAGTTAATCATTACTTCTGTCTGCCTTCATAATCTAATCACTTCTGTGCCTCAGCGTATACAGAAAAGGCCATTTCTCTCTCTCTCTCTCTCTCTCTCTCTCTCTCTCTCTCTCTCTCTCTCTCTCACACACACACACACACACACACACACACACACACACAAGAGAGAGAGAGAGACACATGGAAACAGACAGGCTCAACAGCTTTCAGCAAGCCGGTGCCCTCTGGACACATCTCTGGTAGACCGGGAATCGTGGGACTTGTAGTCTGAGCACCTCAGGAAGGGCACCCGAAGGAGGAAAACAGAGATTTGGCTAGAAAACTCTGGGTTGGATTCACTTCCTTTCCCCAACTGGGAGTCTTGGGCCCTTACTCCGCCCTCGAGAATGAAAAATTGAGGGGGCTCTTCTTAAAAAAAATAAAAGGGGAGGTTGCATTTATGATTCCCCCCCCCAAAAAATAAACCCTCTCCTGAACGCAGGGAGTTAACAACACTTAACGAAATCTGACATCTTCGAAAGTAATTAATCCTCCCCGCATTCCTGGGAAGCTAATAGCACAAAACAAGGAATGGCAAAGGGGAGGGGAGAGGAATGAATGACTTTTTAGTTTACTTTAAAAAACAGGCTAGACAGCACTTTATTCTTATTTCAAAGCCGTCCTAAAGAAGACTGAGAGCTGGCTGATCTTTTTGCTGCTAGTAAAAACAAGACACAAGGAAGACTGTTGCCTCCTTGTTCACCTCCACAGTCATCAGCTATCTAGGGCTAGGGCCGTGATGGTGAAAGGTGGCATGCAGAGCCATTTGTGTGGGCATGCGAGCCCCAGCCAAACTTACGTGCACTGCGCATGCACGTGCCTCCCAGCTGATTTTCGGCCTGCTTAAGGCCATTTTTGCCCTCCCGGAGGCTCAAGGGAAGCCTCTGCTGCCTCGGGAGGCCGAAAAACAGGCCTTCTGGAAATACCGGAAGTGCCGAAATGGGCCCATTTTTCGCCCTCCCAAGGCTGCAGAGGCTTCCCTCGAGCCTCTGGGAGGGAGAAAAGGGCCCGAAAATCAGCGGAGAGGCACGCGCATGTGCAGCGCAGGTAAGGGGTGGGGGCGTGCATGCGCATGCACGGGGGGGGGCAGGGTGCACTGCATCGTGGGTGCTGGCACGCGCACTTTCGGCAACCGCAACAAAAAGTCTAGGGTAGGGTAACCCACCTGATAATCCACACCTCCCCTCTTTGGGGTGGGGCAGGGTGTTTATACACAACTCTCATCATCCTTTGCCATGGGGAGCAGAGATCCCAAGTCATAGGGAGGGAGTCTCAGGACCTCAGTTGGGGCTTCTCCATCCAACCAAGGCAGGTAGCGAAAGATAAAATCCCAAAGGACCATTAAAAAAAAAACCCCTATCAAATACAGGTAGTCCTCGACTTACAACAATTCATTCAGTGACCGTTCAAACTTACCACAATGACGCTGAAAAAAAAAGGGACTGTTTTTCATGCGACCATTTGCACCATCCCTGTGTTCACATGATCAAAATTCGAACCCTTGGTAATAGACTCATGAGGGTGGCTGTGTGTGCGATCCCCTTTTTTGCGACCTTCTGACAAAGCAAAATCAAACGGGGACTCCGGATTCACTTAGCAACTGTGTCACCAGCTTAACACAAATGCAGGGTGATTCACTTAACAACCGTGGCAAGAAAAGTCGTATAAGTGAGGGCAACAACCACCCCACTTAACAAACGTTTCTTCAATGAGCCTCCTAAATTTCGGGCTCCGTTGTGGTCATAACGTACGACCACAATGGAGCCCCAAACTTCTGTTGTTAAGTAAGTTTTGCCCCATTTTATAACCTCTCTTGCCCACAGTTACTCAGTGTTATCACTGCAGTCGCTAAGTTAGCAACCCGGCTGTAAAGTGAATCTGGTTTCCCCATTTTGAGTTTGCTTGTCAGGAAGGGATCATGTGACCCTGAGGTAAATATGAGCAGGATAACTTCAAACAGTCACTACATGCGAAGTTGTAAGTCAAGGATTACCTGCATATAATAAATCCAAATTAAATGCAGTTGTTGTTCAGGCATTAAGTCGTGTCTGATTCTTTGTGACCAGAGCACATCAGGCCCCCTTGTCCTCCCCACACACTCCCATCTCCGGGGGTTTGCGCCCAAATTCAGCTTTGTTGCACCCATGGCACTATCTAACCACCTTCATTCTCTGCCATCCCGTTCTCCATCTGCCTTCCATCTTTCCCAACTTCAGGGTCTTTTCCAATGAGTCAATTAAAGGGAAACAGGCTAGCAAATAAAATACAGGTAAGTCCTAGGGTTACAACAGCAATTGGGAGTGGAATTTCCACTGCAGTGCGTTTTTAAAAACGTAATGTGGCGTGGCCAAATTGCTCAGCTTTGGCAATTCCGGCACTCTCCGTTGGCTGTTGTTAAGTGAAGACTATGCAAGTTATTATGTGAGGACTGATGGGAAGAGGAGGAATCTAGGCACGCAGGCCGGTAGATGAATGACAGGCAACAGGCATTACAGAGTGCAAAGAAGTGGTGAGAGTGTTGGCTAAGATTTATATGGCAGTATGAAGAAACTTGTAAGTTGATCAATTCTCAGTCATTGCTATAGAATAGACTGGCTGAGCAAGTTCCTTCCAGAGGAAAGTTTCAAACTAATTTACAGTCCAATTTCTTAGCCACTCTATTTCACTAGCTCTCGATTACGATTACAGCACAGTTAAGCGTCATTAAACTCAAGGGGACCTATCTATCTAGGGAGATTTCAGAGGATTGCATTAAAAATGTCCTAACGTAGTTGGGACATGTGAATTTGCAACACTCGGCTCTCATCTGGTTGACCTACTTGATGACAGTGAAATGAGAAGAAGTGAGCGAGCAGTCTTTTCATCTTTTTTCTTTAATTGTCCCGAATGACTCAAGTTAGGGTCTGCTACCAGCAAGAATGGTCCACAATCCTAGAGACATCTCTTTTCTCTTTGCCGTTTTGGGTTTTTTGCTTCTAAAATCAACATGTCCAGTGAAAGTGATAAAGGGCCCCTTGCCTCATAAGGCAAGGACCGGCTCCTTAAATGTTCCTTGCTTTGGGGCTCAGCGATCAAATGCATTTATCTATTCTGACAAAAGATAGCACCAAACAGGTTTCTCCAACAAATAACTGGGAGGCAGAAGTCAACCAGCATCTCTAAATGGCAACCAGAAGGAAACTATTTTATCTTGCTGCTGTAATATTTGGCTAAGGAGGGGGACATCTCGTAAATGAAAGAACACGTCAGTAAGAAAACATTATCTCTTTCAGCCATCTAAAGTGCATTAATTTGAGGAAGTCTGCTTTAGGTAATTTTCAAATATTCATCCTTGGGTAATCTTTCTATTCCATCTGGTCTGCTATGGAAATCCTTGATACACTTAGTATTGCTAGATTTACTCTGGAAATCTATCCATGCATCAGAGTCCCACTGGTCCTCTAGGAAGGGTAAAGGAAAAACTGCCCTGAATTCTTCAACACAAACACACACACACCTATTCTGGAACAGTGTTTTCCAACTTTGGTGACTTTTAAGATGTGTGGACTTCCAACTCCCAGATTTCTAGTACTTGGAGAATTCTGGGAGTTGAAGTCCAGACATCTTAAAGTCATCAAGGTTGAGATGCGCTGTTCTAGAATATGAACCTGGGAGACGGTTGCAGTCATGTGATCTGGGGATAATGTGATCTCACCTTTTGCAACCTTCTGACAAGCAAAGTCAATGGGGAAAGTCAGATTCACTTAACAACCATGTTACTAACTTAAACACTGCAGTGATTCGCAGTGGCAAGAAAGGTCATAAAATGAGGCAAAACTCACTTATCTACTGTCTCACTTAGCAACAGAAATGTGGGGCCCAATTTGTGGTCGTAAGTCAAGAGTGACCTGTATTCTTTCCCGCTATCTTTAACGTATTGTATGTACTGGGGAAAAAACAGCTTCGCTTTTCCTTGGTGTGGGTTAGGATTCCTCTGGAATAGTTTATAGACACTGCTTGTGATCTTGCTCAAGTTCTTGCTATTTGTCTATCAAACTTACTGAAAGTTCCAGAGCATCAAAGAGTATCTGCAAATTAAGTCCACCCACTTGCCATTCCAAGTGATACAGCCCGAGGACATCTTTAAAAGCAATAAAGTGAAAGCTCTTTAGACATTCTCCGCTCAGGTTGATTGGGCTTCAGAAGTTAATGAGCTTCTGCCCAAGTGTGACAACGCAACTTGCCATAAATTGAATCTGGAGCTCTTTAGAAGGCGGATATTAAATTACTAGGCAACAACCCTCCATTGAAACTTGGCCACTGCCTTAATTTGGAAAAAGATTTAGACAAGAAAAAAAATATGAATCTATTGTCAACAGAAGAGGGTCTTCTAACAAATTACAGGTAGTCCCTGACTTACTACCGTTCATTTAGTGGCCGTTTGAAGTTACGCCTTCAGTGAAAAAAGAGGGACTTATGACTGTTTTTCATATAGACAACCATTGCAGCATCCCCATAATCACGAATTTGGATGCTTGGTAACAGGTTCAGATCAATGATGGTTGAGGTATCCCAACTTTTGGGACTACCTGACAAAGTCAATGGGAAAGCCAGATTCACTTAACAACCATCTTATTAATTTAACCGCTGCAGTGATTCACTTAACAACTCTGGCAAGAAAGGTCGTAAAATGAGGCAAAACTAATTTAACAACTTCTCACTTAGCAACCAAAATTTTCCGGCTTAATTATGGTCATAAATCAATGACTACCTTGTATCATCAGAATTAACCCATGCGTGTTTATCAGATTCCCATTTTATTTACATGCACATTCTGTTTGGATAGATCTATTTATAGGTATAATCTTTTGCTTAATCTGAATAAACGAATAAACGCTCTTTTTGAGCCAGCCAGGAGAACCCAAGGAAGCTATTTCTGTTCTCCAAATTTATCTCAAAAGTCTTAAGTCTATCAATGGGTCTTCAGTCAACCACATTTTTCACGGAAACCTCTCCCCCGATGTAATAAAAAATAATGATTGATGATAAAAATGTAATTGACAATGATTAACAACGGAAAAGGAAAAATCTGTCAAGCAACCCAAAAGACTACGCCTAATTCTCACTTGTTGGCATGCAACATGCCACTAGATCTAATGCAGTCAAAAAAAGAGATCCACGTTTTGCTTCCTTGCGTTTGTATACATTTAAGTGGAACTTTGCATTAAGTTCCTGCCAGAGCAGAATTGCGGATGGTGGTTTTACATTTTTTCAAAATCATGCCAGGAAGAAAAGAGAACAACCAACTGGATGAAAAATGTCAATTTGGAGGCACTTTTGGAACAGATAAAGCAAAATTTAGTTAAGAATCATGAATGAAAGAAACCAGGAAAGGTTCCTTCACACCTGCAAAGATTCTCTTCTGTAACACGATTTAAGTGTTTCTTTAGATTGCCTTGACACCCCCCTCAATGGGGTTTTAAGTTCATTTTAAATATTTCTTAGGCAGCTGTGGGCAGGATCAACATCTCTTCTATATATGGAACTTTCCAGAAACAGGAGGAATACTTCCTCATATCAGTTGGAATGCCTTTTCCTCAGTTCTCCTATAGTCTTCTTTTTTGTCCATACTGGATCTATCAGAAGACTAGATGGCCAGAGCTTTTAAAAGTTTGTTTGAGGCTTCCTTTTTTTCTATCACCATTCATTCCTCCTAAAGATTTCCCCCAGCGTATCTTTTTCAAATCCCAGAATTCCCCAGTCAGCTTGATTGTTGTTGAGAATTCTGGGAAGTGAAGACCATACATGTATATCTGAAGTTTGGTTGACTTGGTGAATCTATTTGAAACACTGAGAATTGGATACAGGCACCATCTCAAGGATGGATCATATATACAAGCTATAGAAGTAATGATATTTACAAAAGTATCCTGGAAATAGAGAAAGTGAATAGAAAAGGATGTTATAAACTTAAATCTTTAAAGACTCACAACAAGCAAGAACTGTTCCCTTTGTTATTCTCACAGAAAAAACTGCTTCAACAAATATCTGAACCAGTTCTTTGCAATATGGCAAATTTATGCATACTGGAACTGCAGCATTTACAATTCTAATTCAATAGAAGAGAACATCTGTAGCTCAGGGTTGAATTGTGAAGTCTTCGGCTGTCTCTGAGCTTGGTTGTTTTCTTGCAGACATTTCATTATCCACAGCTTCGGATGATGTGAAAATGCTACCTAGTTGGGCAATGAAAGGTCTGCAAGAAAACAACCCAACTGGGAGAGCAGCAAGGACCCCACAAATTCAACGTGTTTATTGGTATATGAAATTTTCAAAAGCCTTGCTAACTTTTGTCCCTGCGTCAAACCATCATTTATAAATCAAAATGCATCACATTTTCATGTAAGGTGATGGGCAAATTGTGCAGGACCAGCCAATCTGATTTTTTTCAATGAAGGGTCAAAGCTCATTTTTCCAAAGGTCATTTTTATATCAGCTCTTTTTAGAGATCCATTCCCAAGATACACCTAATTTTTCAGGCCTAAATGAAAGATATTTAAAATCCACTCATCCAGTGTGTACATTTCATTCAGTCTAAAATTATGTATGGAGAAATTGCAGACCTAACAGTTGAAAAACAAGACATACAACGCTAATGTGTAGATTTTCAAATGAAGGAAGTTTCAAAATTGTGCCAGTGGGTATAGGTGGAGGGGGAAAAAATAAAATAAAAGAGCCAATGAAACAAGCCAAGCCACCTCAGTTTTTGTTCAAAAGGCTTATCTAACTATGCAGCGTAGTGGTGCCTTGCTGTGTTTTGACAAACCTTCTCATACTGACAACTACAACCCCAGGCTTTCATTATTGTTATGAAAACAAACCAACGCCAAAAATGAAAGAGAAAAAAAAGTCAGACGGAAAAACACTCTTTGCTGTCTTCTCCTACAGCAATCCTTCTCTGTGTAGAAAGCCAGTTTGGTGTAGTAGTTAAGATGCTGACTTAGAAAAACCAAGAGATTTCTAGCTTTAGGCACAAAAGCCATCTGGAAGACTTTGAGCTGATCACCAGTTTTAATCCTGACTTAGGCAAGAAAGCTGTCTGGACAATTTGCAGCCGATCTACCTGGAGACTGTGAGTTCTAGTCCTACCTGGATGATTTGGGGCCTATCACCAGGTGACTGTAAGTTCTAGTCCTGCCTTTGGCACAAAAGCCGTCTGGACAATTTGGGGCCTATCACCAGGTGATTGTGAGTTCTAGTCCTGTCCTAGGCCTGCAAGCCAGCTGGGTGACTTTGAGAGACCAGTCTCTCTCAATTAGTCCAACCCACCTCACAAGGTTGTCACTGTGGGAGGAAAAGAGAGGAGAGGAAGGTTTTGTATTTATTTATTTTATTAAATTCACACTGTCGCCCATCTCGCAGTTCGAAGCAACTCTGAACAGCTTATATACAGCTTATTATGAAGGCTTGCTGTCTTGAGTTACTTAGCAAGTAATGAAGGTGGGATAAAAATAAAATAAAATAATAAAATAAAAATTAAGTTACTTAGCTAGCGAAGACTACGTTTCTGCTTTGTGCTCGCTCAAAACTGGATGCCTGTAATCCAGGCAAGAAAAGCACCTGGTTCTTGATGTATATGAATCTGGGAAGCCAGTCAAATTAGATACAAATGCAAAATTAAAAAGAGAGCAATAAGTGATACTCTCATTACCATCTCATTCCTCCACATATCGACAACTTGCCCTTAGTATCAGTCAGATCCAGGCATCCAGAGCGGCTGACTCTGAATAGATAACTAAAACTCCACAGAAACTATGAGGACTGGATATTGGTTGTCAACTCATTCATTCCAAAGGGCACAATTTGTCTTGCTCTCCAGGGGAGACTGGAATTACAGTACAAAACCAACCAAAGGGCCTGTGTGCAATAATTGCATGAAATTAAATGGCAATTTGCATATCATTTTCATGAACCTAGGATGGGCCAAATTATCACTGATGTGCATGTTGGTGCATTGGTTTGACTGAACTCTCATTCCAAAAACTTGAAACTCATAAAAAGGGCTCTTTTTTATCGTCTCTGGTGTTCTTGAGATAGAGCCAAGAGTTATCAGATCTTTTTTTAAAAAAATCTTAATTCAGAGATTCTTAATAAAGATAAATTTCTGGATTTGATACCAGAAGTCTTCCTTTTAGGTTTGATAGAGAAAGATCTTGGAATAAAATTTGGGGTTTCATTACTATTTATTTATTTATTTATTTATTTGATTTGCCAATTGTTTACAAGATAATAAGTATAAGTGTATACATAGTTGTGAATACATGAAATGGGTACATATAAGAAAAATAAAAGAATAAGAGAAACAATAGGACAGGGACGGTAGGCACGTTGGTGCGCTTATGCACGCCCCCTTTTTTATTTATTTATTTATTTATTTGATTTGCCAATTGTTTACAAGATAATAAGTATAAGTGTATACATAGTTGTATGTATACACAGCAGAGAAAACCTTACATGCACAAAGATGGAAAAGAGACACTAATTCACACCCATGGAAGAATGGATGATGAAGGTGATGAATTGGCCAAGATGGCAAAATTGACTTTAATTAAAGAGAAAATTTTATCTTGTTTTATTTGGAAACCATGTAAGGAGTTTGTGCTCGAAACTAGGGGGGCGGGGGGACCGGGACAACAAAGCTTTGATTTTAGGTTTTGGTGATTACAATGACTTTGTTGTTATTGAAATGATCTGAAATACTGAGAAATGTAATGCAAAAGAGGTTGAGGCTGTAATTTTTTTTGTACTTTATCCTACTGAAAAAAGTTGGAAGTCACTTTTTCCCCCTTTCCTTTCCCTTTTCTTCCAAATATCTCTTCTTTCTTCTTTAACTTTTCTAACTTTTCACTTTTACTTATATTTTATCTTACTAAATTTCTTTTTTTTAAAAAGCTTCAAAGGGTGGGAACACCTGGGGAAAAACCTTTGGATTTAGACCTTCAAGTTGAGAAAATCCAAGGATCTGCAGACAGGATTTCACAAATGTTGACTATCACAGCTAGACTATGAATTTCCAAAACAAACTTGTCCATTTGATCGTAAACAGAAACACAAAACTCAGCTCCATCTGTGACTAATCTTAGCCAGGCCATTTCACTATCTCATTCTTATCAAAGGTTCGGTTGGAATTTATCTCTAATGTGGTTTAACTTCTCAGCAGATCTGCAAACACTTTCTCAGACATCTCTCTGGAATCCAAGGATAGCTGGAAAATGGGAAAATGTTAGAATCTGGGAGAGTTTACTGTCGTGTCCATCTGAACCTACCTCTCTCTCACACTCTCTCTCTCTCTCTTCCCAAGTAGTCAGAATAACAAAATCCTACAAAACAGCAGGAAGATTTAGAATCAAGGTCACTGCTCTCCTGATTAAGATGGGAGACAAAGAAATGTGATTACATGATCATTAGCAAGAAACAAATCCCCCCTTCTCCCCATTTGCTTAACGGAGGGGTTATTTGCAGATTTTTTGCAGGCACCTTAGAGGCCAAATCCACCAAGATTGCTATAAAAGTAACTAGTGTGTGTGTGTGTGTGTGTGTGTGTGTGTTCTGATGGGGGAGGGGGAGGCAGCTTTCAAAGGAATTCCTGGGGAAAAAAACAAGGAGAAAGAAAAGCAGGATAGTTCCATGCTTTTCAAGGCGAATGAACACACTCGAGTGCTTTAAAGTGGAGATGAAACAGAGATGGATCCCACCCACCCTCCTCTTTGCAAGGTTAAAAGGGTAACGAAGAACACAGCAAATTTTTATGAAGCCTTTCCTTTCTCTCTCTCTCTCCCCCTCCCCATCCGGCTCCACCGCCATCATCGTTCTCCCCCCACCACCCCCTCCTCTTGAAACCGAGATAATGATGCTGGGTGGGAACCAACTTTTCAGTCTCAGCAGTAACTTTTTAACGGCCTTTTGAAGGGAAGCGGAGAGAGAGAAAAAAATGCAAGGGGAGAAGAAAAAAAGAATTCTCAGTAAGTCGAGACAGGAGGCAGCAGGCAGCGTTCAAGTAGAGGTGACTCTGCTATTCAAATATTTTTTGAAATAATAAAAATAAAACCAACCCTTTCGGACAGGCTCTCTTGCACTCTTTTCTGAACAGCAGGGCTGTTAAGAGGTTGACCTCCCCTCTTTTTGGCCTTTTGTGATGTAATATCCTCTCCTTTTTCTCCATTTCCCCGTGGTTTTTTTTTAAAGAATGGGGTGGAAGTTACTATTATGTGTTTAAGCAAACATAACCTCCCCTCCATTATCTCCTTAGATTGCTAACCCCCTTAACACGCTACTACAGGCTAGGCCTGAGAATTGCATTCTAATTAGAAAAAAATTAAATAAAACATGACCTTTCTTTTTTGGTCATTTGGGGTAAACTCTGAAGAGGCAAATAATCCTTGCCCCCAAAATATTACAAGCTGGAAGTTTGCCGACCTCTACGTTGTGTACCTTCATGGCTTTCATTGATGGGTGGCCTATGTTTTTCAGATGCCTGTAGGCTTTTGATTAACCAGTCACTCTGGTCCACAAGCAAGGATTAGGAATATGCCCTCTAATTCAGAGGGCTCACCGTGATTTGGGGGGAAAAATATCTCCCAAATTACCACCTCAAGCCACAAAATAGCCCGACCCATTTTGCGTCTCTGCGCTGCCAGCTAAGACATCTGGGGAGCAAATGTAAAAGCTAAGATGGCAGCTCCCATAGAGTGGCTGCCATCTTGATTTTTGACTTATTCCCTCTACTTCCGACTCTCTCTATACAACTGATTGCAGCTGGGTGACCATTGGAAGTTTTGCCCACTTTGGAATTAAACTATGATTAATTTTTGTCTTTGTTCTTATTGAACAGATGGATTCTCTTTCCAGGTCCTTGGTGCTCTCGGAGCTTGGTTGCTTTCTTGCAGACCTTTCATTACCCAACTAGGTGACATCATCAGTGCAGTAGCAAGTGGTGTTACTTGTTGGGAAATGAAACCTATTCCAGAAAACACCCAAGCTCAGAAAGCACCAAGGACCCCACAATTCTACTCTGAGCTCCAAATATTCTCTTCTATTGATACTAAATTTTAAACCATGGGTTTCACACATGAACTGCCGAGCTCAGTGTGTCAATCCAAGCCCAACCAAACAAGCCACACAATGTTTGAGTCATATGGGATGTCACGCATAAGCTGTTAAATTCGCCTAATCTGTCTCTCCTCCCCAGTTCAGCAGAGGTAGAGAGATTGTATCGGCAGAATCTCTGCGCAACAATGCACCAAGGTGAACCTTGAAGGACATTACCTCAAGGCCCAGGTAACTGACAGCAGAGCCCCATGAATGCAGCTATTCAAATGTGACCGAGTTAAAAAATAACCAGAGAGTTTACAGAAATTGGTCCTTGCATCGCTTTGTGACTTTATGACAGATTTTTTTACATCTCTTATTAAGAGCCTTAACCTGGAAGATCTGAATATGATCCAAAGTTGTGAAATGGTGTTGCAGCAGGCAGAGCTTCCCGGTCACACAAAACAGTTGAATATGAAACACACACACAGAGAGACACACACACTAAGATTGACAACCAAAAGAAATATATTCCATGTAGGGCATCCTGATTAAAATTCCCTTGCACAAAGCTGCAGACAATGTGGCCCCACGTGATGAAATGACTTACACATTCCCTGCAGCTTAACACCAAACAAAATTAAGAATACACCCAAGATTGTGAATGTTGCTTAAACGAACTAATTAAAAGCCAGCGGCTAAAGATCCCAAGAGCTGCCAAGCTTTTTTGGTTCTCACCATTTTGCCAAGTGTCCTGAAATAACACCAGCCCACATTCTTGTTTTTAACAACACAGTTCCTGAACGGGTAGAAGACTGTTCCCCAGCGACACCTTAGAACAAATTCTATGGGGGAAAAAAACCCCAACAACCAGCAACTGGTCGGTAAAAATGCCCAGTTATTTGGGTAAAAAGTTAAGGAAGTAAATATGAACTTTGCTTTCTTCCTGTGCCACAATTTGAATGAAAGCCAGGTAACTGCACTGAATATCATTGAACTGAAAATAAACTGCAAAGGAAACTATCTGAGACATTGGGCAGGAAGCCAACCTGCCTTCCATGGGATGGAGCACATTCAATCTGATTCAGAAACGTGGCCCTGGCTGGCATGACCTTTATTGAGGGTTGTTATGACTCCTTCCTGAAACTTTGAGGAAACCTGAGGCCCAACCATTAGGAAACAGTACTGAAAGGCTAGATTCCTACATTTCTTCAACGCCATCTATGTTGAGACTATGTTCAAACTCTAGAAGGAGGGCAAGGAAGAGCAACAAAGATAGTCAGGGGGACTGGAGGCTAAAACGTATGAAGAACGGTTGCAGGAATTGAGTATATCTAGTTTAATGAAAAGAAGGACCCGGGGTGACATGAGAGCCGCATTCCAATATCTGAGGGGCTGCCACAAGGAATAGCGGGTCAACCTATTCTCCAAAACACCTGAAGGCATTACAAGAAGCAATGGATGGAGGCTTATCAAGGAGAGAACCAACCTAGAACTAAGGAGAAATCTATCAGCGGAACGACTTGCTTTCAGAAGTTGTGGGTTCTTTAACACTGGAGGACAACAAGAGATTGGACAACCATTTGATTGGAATGGTATACGAATAGTACCTCTCCAGCTTGAGTGGGGTTGGACTAGAACAGGGGTCTCCAACCTTGGCAACTTGAAGACTTGTGGACTTCAACTCCCAGAGTTCCTCAGCTAGCAAAGCTGGCTGAGGAATTCTGGAAGTTGAAGTCCATAAGCCTTCAAGTTGCCAAGGTTGGTGACTCCTGGACTAGAAGACCTCCAAAGTCCCTTCCAACTCTTTGTTATTCTGAAATTCAATATTTAGATTTCAGCCAGCCAGCCAGCCAGTCACCTGGGCAGTTGCATACTACAGTCCTCAATCAACACAACAATCACCTTTACCATCCTAGAGATCTATCAATGGTCTTGGACTGCTAACGCAACAGCGAAGCTGAAAATCCTGGTGTAACCTCAAATTACTCTCAGGAACAAGAAGTCAAAGAGACTAGCACTTAGTAGAGAGTAGTCACAAAGGCTTTGAGAATGATATTCAGATACCGTGATGTGTCTATGCATATAGAGATCAGAATTGTACAAGCCATGACATTCCCAGGGACACCATGAAAGAGAAACTCTGAAAGAAGGAGAAGACGACAAATGAGACTTTTGAACTTTGATGTTGAAGAAGACTCCTTAGAATATCATGGCCAGCCAAGAAAACCAACAAATGGATCATCAAATAGATCGACTCAAAAGTTCTCACTAGAGGCACAAATGACCAGGCTTGATTTAATCCTACTTTGGACACATTATACGAAAAAGAGCCAGCTCTCTGGAGAAAACTCTGAAGACGGCAAGCAGAAACAAGGTGATAAGTGATGGATGTGTCACTGGAAGGTTTGGAAGGTCAGATCAGGACAATGCAGTTTAGGTTAGGACAATATAACACATTAGCTAAGTTCAAAGTTACCTGTTGCAACTCAAACAACTAATTATAGAGAGAAATTATAAAGCACGGAAGAATGACTGGAAACAAAATCCATCCCAAATTATCCCGAAGCACCTGCGGGTTTGCATACTTAATGAAAGAAACGATGGAAGTTTCTTTGTGATACAGAATATCCCACATAAATGCATTTAGCAAAACCCCATGGCTGGCATTCCAGGACAGCAAGTTGATCTTATGAAGAGAAACTGCAGGAAATTTCCATTGTAAATTGAGTTTATTCCCCAGCTTTTGAAGAAGCTTTGAGAAGGCCAGGCTGGAAGGCTGAGACTGACTACATAATATGATCTTCTGCAGCTCGATGGATTCCAGATGGGTTGAATTTCCTTCATCCTCCAGCCACATAATTATGGACGGAAAGAATTAAAGGAACGAGGAAAGCTGAGAAAAATTGCTTCGTGGATTGTGGGTTCTTTTTTTGACTTACTTGCATGTTTAAGGCAGTAAATCTCAAGGTACAAGTAGCCCTCAATTCACAACCACTCCTTTAGTGACCATTCAAAGTAACAACGGCACTGAAGAAAGTGGCTTATGACAGTTTTTTCACACGACCATTGCAACATTTGCACATGATCAAAATTCGGGTGCTTGGCAAATGGTTCATATTTATGATGGTTGCAGTGTCCCAGGCTCAATTGTGGTCGTAAGTTGAGGATGACCTGTATATTCTCAGTTCATCAAAGGCCATGTAAGCTACATAATCAACTTTACTGTCTTCCAGGTAAAACCATATTAGGGAGAAAGAAGAAATTAATCTAAAGTGGTCTCTATTTTCTGCCAGTCAATTATATGCCATACAGCAGCTTTCTTAACCTCTGGCTCTTCAGGAATGTGGCCTCGATTCCCAGAATTTTTAGCCACACCAGTTGCATAATTCCGTAAGTGGAAGATCATACATTTGAATGCAAAAAGCAGACCCGTCACATACTAAAAGTTCTCCTTTTCTCCAATTCAGTAATAGCAATAGGCCTAGTTAGGACAAGTATTACAGCTTTTCCTGCATCAACAGGTGGCACAGTGGTTAGAATGCAGTATTGCTGGCAAACTATGCCCACAGCCAGGCATTTGTCTCCTGACTGTCTCAAGGTTAACTCAGACTTCTATCCTTCTGAGGTGGGTAAAAGGAGGACCCAGATTGTTGGAGGGCGTTAGGCTGATTCTGTAAACTGCTTGGAGAGGGCCGTAAAGCACTGTGAAGAGGTATATAAGTGCTATTGCTACCACTCAGCATATACAACGAGGAGATGCAGGAAGGGTTTTTCTTCATTGGGATGGGAAGGCACACAACATTATGGGGTATCCATAAGTTTATATATGATCTGTGGCAGACATGATGCAAAGGACTGTCGCTTGTGCGTAAGGTCATTCTGACACAATCCCAGCTTGTTCTAGAGTCCTCTATGGTGGAGAATTCTGCTTTAAAAACCTACATCACACAATGGCAGGATTCCCACGCGGCATTAACCCACGATTTGCGGAATAAACCACAATTGGCTAGATTCGTACCACAGCAAACAATGGGTTCTCTTAATGACCGCAGTATTCGCTTCATGAGTGCCACAGAAAAGGCCACAAAATCAGATCAAATACGTGGCCAACCTGTTTAATGACCATTATGACTTATGACCATAATGGGCAGGCTCCATTGTGGTTGTAACTCAAGGACTACTTGTGGTCACACTGTTTAAATTAGGGGAGGGGAACGATGGCCCCTTGATGGCTTGTGGACTTCAACTCCCAGAATTCCTGAGGCAACCATGGATTCTGGGAGTTGAAGTCCTCAAATCATAAAGGGGACATCGTTCCCTACTTCTGAATGGAAGTGTTTTCCATCTTACATAATCAGCCACTACTTGGTTTTATTTTAAGCAGGGTGGAAACCTGTCACTATTTTCTTGAGGAAAAAGGAAACTGGGAATCTTAAGTACCTGGTGAGGCACGCAAGATACTGGATTCTTCTTTTAGCTCCCTCACTTGCTCTTCTCCTTCGACCGCAGCTATTTAAAATTATCCATCTGACTCAATTGCCAACCCTTTACATGTTGGAGGAAACCATCTCAAAATGTTGAAGTTTTCACCACTTCCTCTGGGTAAATTTTATTTAGCTGGCAGATACATAAATAAATTCATGCTCACAACTTTAGGGTTGTGTTAAGACTTTTCAAAACATACCTCTATGCATCGCTATGCCAGGATCTTTGAAAAAGAAGCTTGCAAGGTCTACAAATGCTACGAAGAAGCTTGAAAAAATTAGGAATGTGACATGTTGACAGGCAAAAAGCTGCATTAGAAAACCACTCACCAAGTTTTTACGTAGCTCTTGATAGCAAGGGGCTGTTTTTAACGAGAATATGACTTTTTTCCTCCCTCCCTCACTGCAACTAAAATCCAGCAAATTCCCACCGAAGGCTTGCCTTTATTATTAATGGCTGCAGTCCAGATATGCCATGAATTTTAGATACCCAATGAATTTTAAATTGGTTGCAACTAACTTCCACTGCTTCTATGGAATTCGAGCTATAATTCTCCACACTTACCTAGGAATCATGCAGCGTGGCCAAATATAACAACCTCTCATGCCAAGCTGGGATATTTTAAATCCCACTCTTAGTTACAAGCAACTTTAATTGGACTATGGCCAGTACTATAAACAATTAAACACAAATATTTTATCAATGGGGGTCTCATACCAGCAGGGGTCAAAAAGCCAAAACGGGGCTATGCCTGCACAACTGACATTCTATTTTTTTTTTTTACTTATTCCTTTTTAACATGTCACGACACATATAAAAAGAAGTGGACTTTATTTGCACTGTTGCCTCTGCCATCTTGGTTCCCCCTTGCAGACACCCATATCTCATAAATTTAAATGAAGATGAAATCAAGAACAGCTGCAGTGGATTAATAAAATCACTGGGGGGAAAAATCAGAACTGGGGATTCTTTATTTAAATAACTGTTAATCAAGTTCTTCAATTTGCTGTGTTAACTCTCAAAGGAATATGTTAATATTTCTTCCATACTAGGAGTAAAGATTAAAAGCCTCAAGATGATTCACTTTAAAAGGGAGCCCACAATTATGTTGCTAAGTAAGGCATTTGTTAAGTGAGTTTTGCCCCATTTTACGACTTTTCTTGCCACCATTGTTAAGTGAATCGTTGCAGTGGTTAAGTTAGTAACACGGTTGTTAAGTGAAACTGGCTTTGCTGTTGACTTTTCTTGTCAGAAGGTCGCAAAAGGTGATCATATGACCCCGGGACACTGCAACGTCATAAATATGAGTCAGTTGCCAAGCATCTGAATTTTGATCACATGGTCCTGGGAGATGCTGCAACGGTTTTTCTAAGTCACTTTTTTCAGTCCTGTTATAACTTTGAACGGTCACTAAATAAATTGTTGTAAGTCAAAGACTACTTGTATTAGCAACTCAGGGTTGAACTGTGTTTTTCAGAGATCATCAAGGACCCCATAGTTTGCTTCTATTTGTATTCTTCCTACATTGACAGATCACTGTTCATAGCTAGGGAATCATCAACATGCATCGTAAAATACAACTTCCAACTATCTCTGGTGGAACCCCATTTTGATATCCTTGCTATAGGTAATAATAATAACAACAGATAACCAGAGTTGGAAGGGACCTTGTAGGTCATCTAGTCCAACCCCCCGCCCAAGCGGGAGACCCTACACCATTCTGACAAATGGCAGTCCAATCTCTTCTTGAAAGTCTCAAGTGATGGTGCTCCCACAACTTCCAAGGGCAAGCTGTTCCATTGGTTGATTGTTCTGTCAGAAAGTTTCTCCTTATTTCCAGGTTAAATCTCTCCTTGTTCAGTTTCCATCCATTATTCCTTGCCTGGCCTACAGGCGCTTTAGAAAATAGCTTGACCTCTTCCTCCTCTCTGGAGCAGCCCCTCAAATATTGGAGCACTGCTATCATGTCTCCCTCGGTCCTTCTCTTCACTAGACTAGCCAGGCCCAGTTCCTGTAACTGTTTTTCATATGTTTTAGTCTCCAGTCCCCTTCAATGTGTTCTTCAATGTGTTCTTCTAATGCTGTCCATGAAATCTGTGGAATACCCAAAGGTGCTTTCTGAAGAGGCAACTGTGCTTTCTGATGTTATTATTATTTTTTTTGAAGAACTTTCGCTTCTCATCCAAGAAGCTTCTTTGGCTCTGAAGAAGCTTCTTGGACGAGAAGCGAAACGTCTTCCAAGAAAAACCAGGAAGTCCAGCGGCCTCTTGAAAAAGCATCTTTGGGACAACCACGACTGAGAATCTCCATTGATAAATCTGTGGAACATTTTTACAATAAACCATGGGGAATGTCCGTTCAACACTTTCCACAATCTTTAAGTAAAATCTGTATGGAAGTACCACTGGAGAAAGAAGGGACAGATTAAAATAAAAGTTTGGAACTCAAAATCTCCATGAAATGACTAGCCCAATTCCCAGTCTCTCTTCGTACTGCTGACTTGGGTTACATTATACTGTCACGATCAGAAGATAATTCCTGAACTTTTCCCTACCCTGATAGGCATCCTGCCTTTACTTCAAAGACACGGTTGCTTTCACCTTACTTCTGCCTCTGATAACCTTGTCCTTTTGTGGACCGGCCTTTTTTTTTTTTCTTTAGATAAGCCATTTCAGGTTTCTGCACCCAGTTTCTTTTGCAAATATTCAAGCAATGAGAGCATCTCCAGCTCATTTACTTAAAGAGAGCGTGGCTTATTTATGTGGGCATGGTGGATTTCCATAAATACCAAATAAAGAGATTTGAGGAGGTGGGGGGGAAAAGACTTAGCGGAGATAAGCTAAGACAAGTGGGTCTTTGCTTATTACAAAGATTATCAGTTGGTGTTAACATAAAAGGGAAGGGAAGAGACTGAAATATAATTGACATTTGTATATGTGACATCATGCTGAATCTGAGAGCTGGACACATAGCAATCTCCACTACCCATGATGTGGTAGCCAAGAATAGAAGAAGAAAAAAAATAAGAAAATTATGGTGAAGAGACCCAGACAGGCAAGGAGATGAATGTTTATCTCTCCATAATGGTCCCAGCAAGGATCAAAAGCCAGACAGGATTTTTGCAGAATTACTTTCCATCTCGTAATGAAAGACAATTAACCAACCGCTCTTCAGAAGTTTCTTATTTAAAAAAAAAAGGGGGAATGGAAGAATAATTAAAGCTATGCAATGCGTGAGCTGATCTGTAAGCAAGGGACACCAGATTGCAATAGATCTTTACATCATGAGATGTTAAGAGGTAATCCTCAATTTACAACCATTTGTTTAGTGACTGTTCAAAGTTACAACACTGAAAAGAGTGACATGACCTCAATTGTGGTCCTAAATTGAGGGCTACCTGTAATCCTCAATTTCTGCCTTAACAAATAAAGATTATTTTTAAAAGCATTATGTTGGATCGAGCAGGTGCAACTTTCAAGCTACGTGAAACCAGCGCTGAGGTTTTGGTATTTCACAAAACAAGAGGGGAGTAAGAAGAAACAATTGTGCCAATGGAAAGCTTACTCATTTACATTGAGCTAGGTTTATTATCCTCACTTCCAACTGTCCTCATTTGCCCATGGTGAACATCACTGCCTGTCATAATACTCCCGGGTTGCTTTCCCCAGAATCTCACTCATCTTATTAATACAGTTACAAGGAACAGTAGCAGGTGATGAGCTCCCTGATATGTAAAAATATTTTGAAAGAAAGGTTCAACTGGGCTCCATGCTCTTCCAAGCTGCTAAATAACTCAAGACCGTGATGTAATTTGAAATACAATGGGAACACGCCACTGGAAATTTAAGTATTAACACGGAATGGCTGCAAACAATCTTGATAAAATAACTGTCGCCCATTCAGGCATCGCTAAAATATGGAGCATTCCTCTGCATGCACCAAATGGCTAGATAACCTTTCGTCCAACCTTGCTTGGGAATAAAACACTGAATTTATGTTTGCAGGAGAAAGGGGAGGCCAGCTTCAAACAATGCCTAGGGCACCGGTCTGTGGGAAAACAAATAATGCGTGCGAGCATAACTGGTCCACCAGTCAAATACTCAGAGGATGCAACACTACTTCAGAAAGCCATTGGAGAGTTGTTGGTGAATACAGGTGGTTCTCAATTTAGAATTATTTATTTAGTGACCGTTCAAAAAAGTGATTTACAACCATTTTTTTCACACTTACGACCACTGCAGCACCTTCATGGTTACATGATCAAAACTCAAAGACACTTGGCAACTGACTCCTATTTACAACGGTTACAATGTCCCGAGGTCTCCTTTTGTGGCCCCTCTGACAAAGCAACGGTCAACGGGGAAGCCCGATTCCCTAAATTAACAAATCGCAGCGAATGAGCTTAACTACTCTGGCTGTGACTTTCTCCAGGTTGGAGTTCCATAACCAAGGGGGGATCATGGCTCTGAAATTCAGAACGTGGCCTGTTTTTTGTTTTTTGTTTTAAACCAGGATAAGACACACACCCCTCCTTCCCTCCCTCCCCCACCCCCCAAGCGTGGGAGGTCACTGCAACCTAGAAATCTCTCCCCATAAGCCTTGCTCTGGACAGCACAGTAAACATTATCCATTCCTGCTCCAAAGACATAAAGCAGGCATTGAATTAATGAGGGAGGGGGAAGGCTGGTGATTTTCCTCAGGAGGAGAGGATTAAGGAAGAAACA
Source organism: Notechis scutatus (assembly GCF_049901735.1). Lineage (NCBI taxonomy): Eukaryota > Metazoa > Chordata > Lepidosauria > Squamata > Elapidae > Notechis > Notechis scutatus. The sequence continues at coordinate 257,291,285 of NC_142010.1, read as the reverse complement.
AAGTGGGGGAGAACAGATCCAAGCCGCAAATTCCAAACCCCCCCACCTTTTTTTTTTCTTTTCCTCCTCCGTCCCTCTCCTTTCGCCTCAATTTGAGGTTTGAAGCTTTTGGAAGATGCTCCGTTAAGAAAACAAGAGTGAAACTCGGTCCTAGGAATTCACTTTGGCTGGTCTGCCCAAGTTCCTCCTCCTCCCACCTATTTCCTTCCCCGTTTATTTTTCCAAGTGCCCCAGATGACATGAAAGAGCATCGGGGAGTGAATTAAAGGTCATGGCTGCTGGAACCGGTTCTTTGTGAAGACCCCACCCCACTCCAGGAGTTAAAGTTCCTCCCCCTTCTCTCAATATACGCAGGTAGTAGTCGTCGAGGTGCAACAGTTCCTTTAGCGGCCATTCGAAGTCACGACGGCACTGGGGGGGGGGGAAGTGGCACGAGCGTGTTTCACACTTACAACCGTTGCAGCATCCCCCACGGTCACACGATCAAAGTTCAGACTGACTCTCATTTACGACGGTAGCAGTGTCCAGGAGGTCACTTTTTGTGACCAGCGAAGTCAGTGGGAAAACCAGATTCCCTTAACAACCGTGTTAGTAGTTGAACGACTGAACTGACGCACTTAACAATGGTAGCAAGGAAGGTCGTAAAAGGGAGCAAAATTCACTCCACAAATGTCTCGCTTAGCAACAAAAAAAATTGGGCTCAATGGTGGTCGTAAGTCGAGGACTATCTGTCTATTTTCTGGATCCTGCAGGCGCCTTTGCTTTTCTCCTATTGAAAGGACCTCCCATCCTGAACTGAGCTTATAGTCCATTAGCTGGAACTCCACAGCTTCTTCAACCAAGCCAGGATGGAAAACAACAGCGAACTAATGAATGAGTGAAGGACGAGGTCAGGCAGGCTATTTTCAAAAGCAGCCGGTCTCTTTTGCTTGTCCTTCTAAAGCAGATCACCCACCCACACACCCTCTGGACACCAACTTCCCAGAGAATCCGCTCAGCCCCATAAAACAGAGCAAAACTCTTCTTCTTCTTACTCTCAAGCTTCCTCTTTCCGATATGTATCCCGAAGATGGACAGTGATAAATATGTATGTATTTATATGTATGGGAGTAGGTGTGTGTGTGTGTGTGTGTGTGTGTGTGTGTGTACACACACATATACACACACGATATATATCAATGTATATAGCATGGGTATATGTGTGTTATGTATGTGTACACTTTTGAGAACAGGCACCAGAATTTCATTTTTAATGTGTGCCAGTGCGCCGGCAATAAAAAATGACAATAAAGGGTGTCTGTCTGTCTGTCTGTCTGTCTGTCTGTCTGTCTTGTCTGTCTGTCTGTCTGTCTGTCTGTCTATCTATCTATCTATCTATCTATCTATCTATCTATCTTAACTCTATCTATCTCTAATTCTATCTCTATATCTATCTAACTCTATCTATCTATCTCTAACTCTATCTAACTTTATCTATCTCTATCTCTATCTCTATCTCTATCTCTAACTCTATCTCTATCTCTATCTCTAACTCTATCTATCTATCTATCTATCTATCTATCTATCTATCCATCCATCCATCCATCCATCCATCCATCCATCCATCCATCTCTAACTCTCTCTATCATCTATCTTTCATCCAAAAAAACACCAGCTTTTCTCTGAATTCTTCAAATGGCATCCAGATGTGAGGGAATGCCTGCCCTCCAAACCTTCTTCCACACATCCAGGTAGGTCCTTGACTTACAACAGTTTGTTTAGAGACCATTCAAGGTTACAACAGCACTGAAAAAAGCAACGTATGACTGTTTTTCACACTTATGACCATTCCTGTGGTCACCTGACCAAAATTCAGAAACTTTTAGCGGCTGACACGTATTTATGACGGTTGCTGTGTCATGGGGATCTATTGCCCTTTGTGACCTTCTGACAAGCCAATGGGGAAGCCCAATTCACTTAACAAATTGGGTTACTAACTTACTTATGCAGTGATTCGCTTAACAACTGTGGCAAGGAAGATCGTAAAATAGGTCATAAATCTCACTTAACCACACAAAAGATGGGTTTCGTTTGTGGGTCGTAAGTCGAGAATGACCTGTGTGCACTGAACGACAATTTATTCAGGCCGACAAGGCACAGGGCCCAGCCGATGGGAAAAACACGAACCTATGTGCAACTGTAGAGAATCTACAAGCCCTCATTCTCCAACTGTAGATAGTCTACAACTGTAGATAGTCTACAAATCCTCAAAAAAGGTGGAGGACTATTCCGGAAAGCCATCTAAGGCAGGGGTCTCCAACCTTGGCAACTTTAAGACTTGTGGACTTCAACTCGCAGAATTCTGGGAGTTGAAGTCCACAAGTCTTAAAGTTGCCACGGTTGGAGACCCCTGATCTAAGAGATCGTTGGTGAAGACAGTGAATCTGACTTACAGCGGAAACAAGATGTCTTTTTAATTCCCAGGTTGGCATCTGTAGCAAAGGCAACCATGGATCCTTTGTCAGAGATCTGGTTGCAATTCAGAACGCGGCCAATTCAGAAAAGGCAGCTTCTACCCACTTCAAAAACATAGGAAAGCGGGGAGGGAAGCAGGGGAAAGGGGAAAAAAAGGGAGAGGAATGTTTACTTTTCTGTAAACCATCCCCTATTTAAACTTCAGTAAGTTATTACAACTTTTCATTGCAGATAAAAAGTAGCCCAGATGTCTGATAACTGCTCATTAAAAAAAAACCCTGTTCAAATACACTTTCCAGCAAGCTATCTCAAGGGTGCAAAGACAAAAAGAAAGAAAGAAAGAAAGAAAGAAAGAAAGAAAGAAAGAAAGAAAGAAAGAAAGAAAGAAAGAAAGAAAGAAAGGAAGGAAGGAAGGAAGGAAGGAAGGAAAAGAAAGAAGGAAGGAAGAAAGGAAAGGAAGGAAGGAGGAGGGAGGAGGGAGGGAGGGAGGGAGGGAGGGAGGAAGGAAGGAAGGATGGAAGAAAGAAAGAGAGAGAAAGAAAGAAAGTCAAGAGTTAAAATGAACATTTAGCACTTTAAAGAACTCCTATGTCGAATTTTGGCGGGTGTGATCACAGATCCACATTTTAGAACAGGGAACCTCCGTTGCAAATGCTTCTACTTGTCTTTCTAGCTAGGGAAAACTTTCAAAAATTGTTCCAGATTTATCAGAATTCTTTTCCTTTGTCCGCTAAAGCAATCCTTCCTCTTCCTTAAACGTACTTGCAAAATTATCATTAACCGTACTAGGCTGGGTTGGGTTCATCTAGGTTCTCTCCAAGGGAAGGCCAAACTGACAGAGACAATACAGAATAAGAGAGAGGAGATCAACTATTGCAAGGATGAAAACTTTCAGAGAAAACATCTTTTTTATTATTTTTTCCTCCCTGGAAAGTTATCTAAGACTTCTCTCTTAAGAAAGCATTCTGCTAACCAGGCGAGCAATGTGATTTCCTGCCCCCCCTCCGCCCCCCAAAAAATCCCCACCCTTCCTTTACAGCAGCAGACCAGACAATCCGAGATGTTATCAATTCACAAACCTTTTAAAAAAGAGGCTCCTTTTAAAAGCTAGTCTTCGTTTGCTTATTTCATGTGGTATCCTGCGGAACTGAACCCCACCCTCTGGCATATTTCTTTTTCTTTTCCCATCTCCTTTCCTACTATTTAGCCTTCTTATTGTAGAGCCTAATTCTTCTTTTTCGGTAAAGCTTTTTTCTTCTTCTTCTTCTTTCCCTTAAACTTTCTTCTACGCGGCTCTGTTTCAATAAGGTTGAAAGAGAATACATGTTTTTTTAAAGCAGGGTGAGGAGAAAATCCTTCTCTTTTTTCCCCCGCTTTTCCTTCTGATTAATTCTTACTAGCTGCCTTTGAAAACACAGAATCCTCTCAAATAACACGGCTGAGGGTATATATTACATTAGGAAGAGAAAAGAACAGCAAACAAGATGCACGTAAACACAACTCACGGCTGAAAGCCATTCTTAAGGTTGCAAAGCCCACACATACAAACAGACACACAAATATTGAGTACACTTACTGGAGGGGGGGAGGGGAGAAGTGGGGAGGGGGGAAGGATGGTCTTTCCACATTCCAGTTGTAAACTAATGAATGGGAGTACGGCTCTTCTATAAATCCAACTAGGATTCCTTGGCCAAAGAAAACTAACTTTCAATAGGTGCACGCAAGTCCAGGCGAGTATTTTTGGGGCATTAAGCAAAAAAAGCTATTAAGGGTTTGCACGCTGCATCACCAAGAGAAAAATGGGAGAAACTACAATGCCTTCCGTGGGATGGGGGTTGGTTACTCAAGACTTCCTCTAGAATATTGCTTTCTCAATCTTAGATAGGTGGACTTCAGCTCCCAGCATTCCCCCAGCCAGTATGGTGCTCCTCAGGGGGGGGGCTAATCTTAAAATGTTCTTTTTCCACGTTCTCCTCCTCCTCCAGAAATCCACCATTCCCAGATTAAATTGCAAGCCACCAAAACGCCTTACACCCAAACCTTAATCACCAGAAGCCAGCCTCAACTTGCAAACTTGCAAAAAGCAGGAGCCTGCTCTGGCACACCCTTTAACAGTGGACAGTATATAATTTAGCTCTCTGTGCATAAATCACATAGGCAGACGTTTGCCTTCAGCTAACTGTGGTACTGCCAGCCTGCCAGCATCTTTGTCTAGGCTCACATACAGCTCTCAACAAGGGAGGACAGATAGAGAAGCTTGTAAGACCAGAAATGTGATATATGACCAACTTAATTCCACAGCTGGTAAAACTCGGTCTTACAGCCCTGCAACCTGAGGCCAGCCAGATATTGCTGAACTACAGTTCCCAGCATTCCCATAAATGGCTATTTTTGCTAAGGACGCCGGGAAGTATGAAACAAAATTGAAAGGTAGACAGACCACGCTACAGAAAACTCACCCGTGTTCCTGGCCTGTATAACTAAAGTGCAACACATTTAAAAATGCTCAGAAATAATCCAAATCTGGAACATCCAAGGTAACTATTCTCTTGAGGCTAGATTTTCATACACGTTCTTAAAAACTGGAAGTTTTTCAGATATGGGCCTGTGGGGGAACGAGACTTCTTGCAGAAAGGCAAAATAATGGTGACCTATTTGCAACCTTTCATGAATATGCAACAGAGGATTTCAAATCACAAGCAAAAAGCAGACTTGATTTATGTTTGAAAAACAGAGGAAATTCTGCACAACAATTCCATTCCACATCTGCTCATTGATGAGATCCATCAGTGCGCTCACACACTTCATTAGTTTGACTTTCTCTTCATTCCCAACACTGGTGAACATACAACAGCTGTCCACCCCTGATGTCCACAGATGGTACAATCACTTCCAACATTTCTAACCCCCTCCAAAGGAAAACTCCTGCTAAGATTTTCATTCCTGGAAAAGCATTAGATCTATTCTATCAGGCAACAGAGGTTACACCAGGATGCTGCTTACAACACAGATTCACAACTAGATGGCAAAGAGCCAACAAGATGAATGTTTCTCAACTTTTAAAAGTCTACTTTTAAGATGCCTGGAGTACAACTCCCAGAATTCCCCAGCCAGCTAGGAGGTTGAAGTCCCCCCATCCTAAAGTCAACACAGTTAAGAAACACTGCTCTAGAGTAGCATTTCCCCATCTTACCAACTTTAAGATAATTAGACTTCAACTCCCAGAATTCTCCAGCCAGCATGGCTGGCCGGGGAATGCTGGGAATTGGAAGTCCACCTATGTTAAAGTTGCCAAGCTTAGGGACACTGCTCCAGAGGTCCAACCTCCTTTGTTAGAAAAAAAAAACATATAACAACAGAAGGGTACTGAAGAGATCTTGATTCTTACCTGTGAGCCCCTCAGGGGCCAGAAAATTAGTTCCCCTCGTTTCGGTGGAAGAAGGCACAGGCTCTGGACAACTCGCTGCAAGACAAAAACGAATGCAAGAAATAAGTATGACTTGACATACTGCCCCCTAATACTTTAAAGCCCAATACAGCCCAATATAGCTAAATGAAGCACATTCCACAGAGTTTACTAGGAAGCGATTACTAATTGTCTGCTTAGGCCTATGTTTCATGCAACATCCACCCTCGATCTTTAGCACCACGTCTGCTCCATCGTTAGTCAAAGAGACGAAGATTATAGACTGGCTGAAAGTCATCCTCCCTCCCAATGCACAACCCCTTTCTTCGGTTCAACTGGTTTTGTTTTCTTGAGTCAACCCTGGGCGACCGAATTCCATTTTGCTGAACCGAAGCTGAGAAATCCGGAAGGAATTTTTCATGGCTACTCCAATGGTCTTCTCAATTGAGAAACTCAGCCAACCTAGATGGCTGAAAGGAGAGAGAGCGTATTCCCAAAGACGTTTCATACTTAAAAAAACAATTTCTCTTTTCTCAATACAAGGTAGTCCTCGAATTACAATCATTCATTTAGTGTCCGTTCGAAGTTTACAATGGCACTGGAAAAAAAGTGAACGCTGACCGTTGTTTTGCACGACTATTGCAACCTGCCCGTGGTCACGTGATCAAAATTCAACCGCTCGGCACCTGACTCGTATAAATGACAGTTGCTGGGATCAAGCGATCCCTTTTTGCAACAACCTTCTGACAAGCAGAGTTAACGGGGAAACCAGATTTACTTAACAACCATGTTACTAAGTTAACAACTGTTGTGATTCACTTAACAATTGTGGCAAGAAAGGTCGTAAAAGAGGTCAAAATTCACCTAACAACGGAAATTGTGGGGCTCAATTGTGGTCATAAGTCGAAGACTGACTGTGTTTCTGTGAGAATTGCCTCTTCTCCCTATATGTTAAAGTATGGTCAACTTACTCTTTGTCCTATTCCAAATATGCTTCCCCATCAAATCATTGGAAAGCGTAATCTTTTAAAGCCGAGGCCAGGAAAAATATATAAATTAGAAGTTGATTTATCTATCGCTGTGCCCAGCCAAAACCACTGGCACTTGGTCAATATGGCTACGTAAATTTGAAAGACATACTTTAGAACGGCCTATTTTTAAACAACCGAAAATTATTTTTCCGATAATTGCATTCCTTCTTTCACAGATATGGAAACTTTTCTTTTATGCCCGTGACATTCCACAATCTCCTTTTTATCGGAGTTAAGTATAACCCTGAACAGGAATATACAGTTGAACAGGATGCACTTAATCAAACCGAAAACAATGGAACATACAGGAAATTGAGTTACTTGTGAAATACTGTAGACTTTCTCAATGTGTGGCATTTCAGCGGTCTAAGGAAACAGCTATTTTATAATTAAAACTTTAACGAAGGGGGAAAAAGTGGCTGGCAAATAAATGCTTTGGAGGGAGACTTAACCAAGGATCTAGGCCTCATTGAGGTAGTTTGGGTAATAATACCACCTCATAACAACGGGTAAATTAATGAGAATGAAACTCAAAAATCTTCAGCTAAGTATTCCTTAAGCAGCAGTGTGTACCAAGAAGAGAGCAGCTACAAAGAGGGTGTGTGTGAGAGAGAGAGGGGGAGGGAGGGAGGGAAGGAAGGAAGAAAAGAAGGAAGGAAGGAAGGAAGGAAGGAAGGAAGGAAGGAAGGAGGGAAGGAAGGGAGGGAGAGAGGGAGGGAGAGGGAGGGAGGGAGAGAGAGAGAGAGAGGAGAGAGGGTGGGAGAGAGAGAGAGAAGACGAAGTGCTGAATGGAGTATTGGAATTTAGGCTTCTCCTCTTCGGAAGTTGTGTGATGTCATTTGTACAAAAGGGGTGGGGCTTATACGATGTTGCTCCATCCCACACCTTGGCCATTTCCCCTCTCCCTGGACACACCTGAGTCTGCCTTTCACTTTGCACCCTTCAGCTATTTTTATCACTTGTAACCCCCATCATGCACAATGTCTCACACATGCAACGGATTTAAAATACTGGGGAAGGTCCGCAGTCTTCCTCTCTCGCTCTATGCACGCCAATACTTTTTCTTTAAAGTAGGGACAGAAATTCGGAGACCCAAAATGGCACAGAACGTTCAAACTCGCAGGCCCAATATATAACGGCTTACTTTAACTATTCACAGATAGTCCTCGACTTACAACAATTGGTTTAGTGACTGCTCAAAGTTACAATGGCACTGAAAAAAGCGACTTAGGACCGTTTTTCACACGACCGTTGCTGCTTCCCCCATGATCGTATGATCAAAATTTGGATGCTTGGCACCTGACTCGTATTTATGACGGTTACAGTGACCCAGGGTCATGTGATCATCTTTTGTGACTTGGGTTGCCCAGCACCCAATTTTGATCACCTGGGATTGCTGGAATAGTCAGTCCCAAGTGCAAATGACCAGTCATGCGTCAACTTTTTTCAATGACGTTGTAACTTTGAATAGTTATTAAATGAATGGTTGTAAGTCAAGGACTACCTATCACTTCTGCCCAATATGAGGATTTGCTTTGGGTTTAAGGTTCCTGATTTGCATGGAAAGGGCAAATCAGTAAATCAAAATCAAATATAAAAGTCTTAACTTAGGTTTTACATATGCAACTTTACATGAAATCAATTAATGCCTTGAAGAACCATCAACCGATGACTCACATGGTTAAATCCGCTAGGACAGATCCTAATGATACAAGAGGATTTTCACCTAAGCAGATCTATTAAAATTTAGGCTGCAAGATCTGTAGATCACTAGATAGAAGCAAATAATAATAACGGTTTTGTGTCTCTTGCTTTGCCCTGGTTTTTGACCAGAATTTAGCAGCCAGATAAGGCAGCTTTACACATGAGTAAACAGCGTGCTAGTTCAGCTTTTAACAATCAGCTTCTGCATCAAAGTGAAACTAGTGAAAATACCCCAAACCATCAAGGTGAAAACAGTGAAAGTGAAAACATGAGGTAACAGCATGATAAGATTTCACCCATCATGAGGAAAATAGAAATGCACAACAATAATGTGAAATACCTGCATCAATTTGTCTCTCAGTCCCTTTTCAAGAAGACCACACTGGTATCTTTTTGGTCATCTGCACATAGTTATAATAATTTACCATCCTGTTTTACTTCTCTTGTCTTTAAAAAAAAAACTATTTTAATTGCACACATTTGAATATTATATTCGATTACTCTGAGATTTTACAGGCTCTTTTAAAAGGTTTTAGAACACCCCGACCTGGGGGAAATACCTCATGTTTATCTATCTCACAAGAACAGGTTATTGGGAGGAGCTGTATATGGTGTCCTCCAGTTGCTAATTTCAAGAACAGGATTTTGTAGTGATGGCGAAACAACTATCATCAATGAGGTGAAGGCCTATTTTGGTAAAGGAAAATTGCCAAAACAATGTCAATTTTGACTTAATTCAATGGGTTCATTATCGGCTTACAGCAAGCAGAATTAAATCTAGTATGCAACTTCTAATTTTAATGCTTTTCTTGCTTTCAGACGCAAAAAGTAACCTCCAATCAAGATAGTCCTTGATTTACAACAATTTTGTTTAGTGACGGTTCAAAGTTACAATAGCACCGAAAAAAGTGACTTACGACTACAGACAGATGAGGCCATCTTTCACAAAAATTTTCCTGATTTAATCATTGGACAGTCCTTTACTGGTATCTGAAAAAGGATCGTGTTTAGACTCCACAGTTGCTAATATTAAACTACTTAAATTAAGTGTTATGGCTTTCTTAGAGTCCACAAGAAGCCATCCTGTATAAAGCATTTAGAGTGACTAACGCTTCACTCAACACTTCATCTAAAAACATTCCTGACAGAAAGGGGATCTTGCGCCAGGATGCTGAGAACAGACTGAGAAGAATTAAGATTCTCTGCAATATGGTATCAAATAAACCCTTCAGTCAAATAAATCCTTCTTTAGATGGGAGAAATAGGGAAGAAGGAAAAAAAGGCAAGAATAGAGAATTCTCCAGAATGATAGATAGATAGATAGATAGATAGATAGATAGATAGATAGATAGATAGATAGATAGATAGATGAGAGAGAGAGACAGAGAAAGAAAGAGAGAGGTAAATAATAATCTCATGCACACATGAAGTCACAAATGCAATTACTTTAAAACACTGTTTCTCAACTTCCGCAACTTTAAGGTATGTGGACTTCCAGAATTCCCCAGCCAGCCATGAAATCCACACATCTTAAAATCCCTGAAATTGAGAAACAATGTTTGAAAGTTTGGAACTGCTAAGCTCAAGAGCGTAGCTGCACAATGGGGTTCAAATGCCCTGTCTTGAAAATAATATAACACCTCAACAACTTTTCAGATTTACTATGTGTCCACTTCTGAAGTTCTGGAAATCAGTGTCTTCAAAAGCTATCTTTCCAAAAAGAAAATCAAAAGGCCAGCTTTGATTGCAGCCACAGTTTTGCCTTTTCCGAAACCCCCTCAACGTCTCCCTCTTAGAAATCTTAACTTTTTTCTCCATGTTCACTTTTGACGCACACCAAATGCTACTTTTGCATCAATGAGTTGATTAAATCCACACCATTTGGACATAACTGGTGTCTGGCATAGTTAAAAACGTGTGAGCTAACTGCTACAGGCCTTCATTGATAGAGCCTTGGAAGAGCTCTTCCTCCATATGGTTAATATAGTGCTCTATAAAAAAAAAGAAAAAACGGCTCCGGAAATGAACTTTGAATCTTCAAAACAGTCTTAACTACTACACCAACCCGAATTCTTCCCATGCAGGAAAAAGGAAAACTGTTCCTCTGAATTCAAACCATTTCTTTAGCAACACACTTTGGGTTTCAAGCACCCAGGGTGGAAAAAGTGAGACCCCCTTGCAAAATTTGCAAGAGAATAAAAGACAGACAATTTCCTTACTCGCTCTCCTCACAATGGCCTTGATTAAACAGGAAGTTTGATGAGAGTCAGAGGTTATAATAACCACCTGCAGTGACAGACTTATGAATTATTTTTGTCTCCTATTCAGGGCTCCACTGCCAAATGGGTTTTGAGGAAGAGAAAGAGTCCTCCGGACGCTTCTTTGCTTTTTTTTACACTTCCGACTGGCTCTATTAATCACTTCCCATTAGCCAATATGCAGAACTTTTCCTTTCAAAAAAGAAAAAAAAAAAACGGCATTGTCAAGGTTTGTGGTTTCTTTTGACTGTTTACATGCACCATTCATTACTGAATAAATATTGCTCTCTAAGTTGAGAAGCAGGAGGGAGGTTTAAACACCTGCTCCTAGATTTTATCCAAGCATCTTTACCACAAACAAAAATGGATAGCCCCCTTCTGCTGTTATTTTTTCCCCAATGTGACTGGCTACTGGCCACACTTTTCGAATGTCTGTTCAGAGACAACTGATGCTAAAAAAAAAAAAAGGGGGGGGGAGAAAGGTTTTCCTTAAAACCTCCAAAGTTTTAACCACTTTTACATGTAAGCCTTGGACAGCAAAGGTGACTAACAAACAAGTACTGGAGAGTGTAACACCAGATATGTCACTAGAAGGCAAAATCACAAAAATTGCATCTCACTTAATGTTGGCCATATCATGGGAAGGGACTGACTGGAGAAAGAAACGATGTTTGGAAGAGTTGGCAGTACTAGGCCGCCCAAGAACACTTTGGCTGGACATCATCAAAGGGGGCCCAGCCAGAGCATAGAAAAACTCATAGTAGCGCAAGAGCTGAAGATGTGGCGCAGGGGTCCCCAAACTTGGCAACTTTAAGACTTGTGGATTTCAACTCCCAGAATTCTCCAGCCAGCTATTCTGGGAGTTGAAGTCCACAAGTCTTAAAGTTGCCAAGTTTGGAGACCTCTGATGTGGGGAGACCTGGCCCATAGTATCGTCAAGAGTCAGACACAACTAAATGGATAATATCCCTTTTCCTCCTCCTCCTCCTCATCTGTAAACCAATATAACAGCTAAAATGTGGGTCTAGGCAACCCTGAGCCAGCCCATTCTCTGTCAGGTGAACCCTGCCTCTTTATTTGTGAGGTAAAACTACAGGAGCACCACTTGACCGATAAAGCTATCAAAGACGTGAGAAAGTTATGCCTTTTTTTGGTACATTTTCATACATTCATATTTGATATTCCAAGCACAAATGTTTGGGATTGGAAAGTTCCTCAGCAGCCAACAGAAATCAAGACAGAAGAACTGGACAGAGGGGATAGAAGCACAAGATGAGATATAGATCCCTTGAGGTTCCCGTCTCTTTCCCCTACAGAGCTCATCGAAGTAAACCTTGGGTTATCCATTACCAAATAAGTTAGGTTCAGTTGTCTTCAAAGTTGACAGCTTTAAGTCTTGTGGACTTCAACTCCCAGAATTCCTCCTCCAGTTACGTTAGCTCAGGAATTCTGGGAGTTGAAGTCTTAAACTTGCCAAGTTTGAAGACCCTTGAGTTAGTTGCAGGAATACCATCTGATCTTAGATGGCCCTCAGCTCAATTTAGGTGGAACCTTAAGGAATCTACTCAGATTTTTACCTAGAAGATTCCCCAAGACCACCTACCAATAGTAGCTCAGCATAAGGAGAACTTGACCTCTTCTCTTGCTTTGCATTCATTTCGTTTCAGCTGTGGGGTGAATCTCAGTCAACTGTGATTAATGCAATAAATCCTACTTTTTAGCAAACCACGACGTGTGAATCCAATCAGGACAAGGTACCTCCTTGAGTGCCTCAAAATTAAAAATCAGTATCCTTTGCCTCTCACACAAACACAGAAATCTCCTCCCCAAATTCTCTTCATCACAGCAGCCTTGTTGCTATAGCTAGCCAGAAATTCTTTGTGATCTACTGTTAAATCACACAAGGAATTACCAGAAGATCCAGATCTTCCAATCCCTGAGGCAGAGTTGCTTGATCAACTGCAACACTTCTCCTGCCCAAGTCACAACAGAAAGTTCACAAGGCCACAACAGTGTACAGTAAACACACATCCCAAACTTGTTTCAAGATCAGCAGTCTTAATGAACTACAACTCTTGCAAACACTGCCAATGACGAGGATGTTGGGAACTGTAGTCTAGCAGCAACTGCCTTTGCTATATTTAGGCCTGTCTGGCTTTAAAATCTCCCATCTTCGGTTACCTGTTCACCTCTCTCCATAATCCTGTAGGCCGCAAGATGCTAACCCACATATAATTGTTTGCAAGCAATCTCATTTCACAAGGGGGTGAGAAGGGAAGCATGGATAAATGGTATATCTAAGCCACATCTTGAGGACTCATCTACAACACGGAAATGTCACAACAGGCCATGAGATCAAGGCCATCAAGAAGTCCCAGTGAGGATGTATACAGTAGAGTTTGTGGAACTCTATTCTGCAAAACTCAATTGACACTTTGGCAAGATACATGAAAAGACTTTGTGCAACTGACCAACAGAATAAATGCTACCCACTCACCTCCTTTAAAAGAAAATAAAGGGATGGAAATAAACTTGTTCCCCCCATCGATGTATTCAAGATGGCTCCTACAGCTACCAAAATTACCACCAGTCCTCAACTTACAACAATTTGTTTAGTGACCATTCAAAGTTGCAACGGCACTGAAAAATGTTGACTTATGACCCTTTTTCACACTTATGACTGTTACAGCATCCTCACAGCTGTGAGGCTTGGCAACTGACTCATATTTATGACAGTTGCAAAATATAAATTATATAAATATAATATATAAATATAATTATATAAATATAACTCACTTTAACACATTTAACACATTTCTCATTTAGCAATTTTGGGGTCAATTATGGTCATAAATTGAGGGCTTCCTGCATTCAATAAACATCGCATTTTTCCTAATCCCAACTTGTCAAGAAAATTAGCTCATCTCTGGAGCGCATTACCTCATTTCTGGATCCTTTTTCTGGTCATACAACAATGTGACCAATCATTGGGAACTTGATAACCCCTAACTTGTTTCTTAGGACAGATCAACACTTCCTTTTCAAGCTTTTTCATCTAACTGTAATCTTCCAACCTTCCTACTGGATAAACTTGGCAGAGGCAGTCCCAGTTCTCATATCCTTCCTTAGCATGGTCCCTTATGCCAAAGAACTCACAATGTACATACAATAGTATCAAAGACGGGTCACCCAATGTTTTTCAAGGACATTTAAATTGGGCAAGCTTAATCAGATTCCGAGAACAAAGCAATCGTTGTCCTTTTTTGAGGGGGATGAGTAAGGATGAGAAAGGTAGGTGACAAGCATGAGTTTGTAAGAGGATCTTTCTGAGCCATGCCCAACTTACCGCCTTCCCTAACATTAGGGTGTAATCAGTGCAGACAACCTCTCTGTAATCTCTATTTTTGCTCCATTAATTGTCAGAAGAGATATGAAGTGGCTTTGTGGAATTTTATTTCTCCTCCCTTTGACTGCATCCACATTTCTGGTGTTCCCACCACCACCGCACTGACTCTCTCTCCCTCTTTTCCACAATGCCAGCCTATTTATCTAGCAGAGGGTGAGCCTGCTGCCAGCCAAAAGTTTATGCAGACAACCGCAAGAGCGCTTGGTGCCAGCCTCAAACGGGCTTCTACCTTGGCAGTTTGCCACTCAATTACAAGCAACAAGCATGCCGAGCAAACTGTGCTAAAAACATCCGAGTGCTTCTTTGCAATTTTTTTTTAAAAAAATACTTTATTTGGGCCCAATGAAATGCAAAACAGAAGGTTTCAGGAAATGCTGCTTACCTGAAAGTTCACTTCTAGGATTAGTCATTTTTTTTAAAAAAAAATTAAAACATTCCAATTGTTCCAGATATTATAAAAATAAAGTTGACAGGAAGCTATGAACTTTCATTTTGCATCTTAATCGATTATGAATTTTCTTTTCATTTTCCAAAAGAAGAGTCTGAAGGTCCCAGATACAATCCTATAGTCACCTAACTTGACAGAGCATCTGAGCTTACTTCTAAGTAAACAGTCAGAAATCCTCATAGATGATTTAAATAATTCCCCTGCATAGTGCAGAAGGCTGAACTAGATGATCTTTTAAGGTTCCTTCCAACTGTAAAAGGCCATATAAAAGTGCAGATGCCTTATTGCATCTCAAGAGGACTTGGTTAAACTAAAAAAAAAAAAAAAAGAATAGCACCAAAGACACACCTATAAAATCCAACTTAACTCCTAGAATTTATAAACTTTGACTGCAATCCTATATCTATAGACCCAGGCATGAGCTCTTTAGAACATGGATTTGTTGCAGTAAACAGGAATCTACAAAAACAGCCCTTGTAAAAAGAACTCAGACAGCCCTTTTATTCAGGAGTCAAGCTCACTTATTGCAATGGGAAATCCTTCCGATTAACTGGGCAAACCCACAGCAAATGAAGAGCTAAAAAGAGCAAAATAACAGCAGCAATACAGTCATAAAAAATCAAGGGTTCGGAATAAGGGAGGAAAGAGAGAGAGAAAGAGAGAGAAAGAAAGAGAAAGAAAGAAAGAAAAAGAAAGAAAGAAAGAAAAAGAAGAAAGAAAGAAAGAAAGAAAGAAAGAAAGAAAGAAAGAAAGAAAGAAAGAAAAGAAAGAAAGAAAGAAAAATGAATAAAGAAAAACTTCCCACTCAACATTTAAGTTTTACTTAGTTTAAAAAATCCATTCTACTTACCTGTTGGTTTGAGAAAATCCATTGGGTATCTGGAGTAAGGAGGAGGGGGAGACTCTGCAATAGAAAAGTACAGAGAAAATAAAATCAGAGCCATGAGAAGGGAGGGAGGGGGGAGAGATAGGAACTTATGATAAGAGAGGCATTCTTGTAACAAAACTGTTTGTCTTAGCCTGGCGCTTGGAGGCAGGGCAACTTGGCGGTAACTGCCTTGATATTTAACCGCCAGATAAACAAAGGGGCCTCACTGGCGCCAGCTCTTGCGCTATCTCTGCTCCCGTAGCTGTCTCGGCAGGGGCTTTTTCTGGCTGTACCCAAGCGCTCCAGTCCTGGAAATCGCCCATTGATCCAGCGCTCCCGATAATCCCAACCAGCTTACTTGCAAATGCAATTTAACCCACCAAAAAAAAAAAAAAAAGGGGAGGGGAGGGCAGGAGGGGGAGAAATAACGGGGAGGCACCCAATACAGATGCATTGTTCTCCCTGCTTACCCCCCAAAAAAAAACCCTTTGCAAAAGGGGGAAGGAAGGAAGGAGGGTGGGCTAAAGGCTTTAGTTTGGTGGTGATGAGGGTTTTGGGGGGGAAGAGGCAAGGCTGCCCACTAATGGGGTTTAAACCTACCAAAGCAAGCCTCTCCTTTACAGATCATGAACTTAATCCCCCCACTTTAAAAAAGGAAGGGGAAAAAAACAGAAGACCCTTTGCAATTTCAATCATGCTGTGGGGAGATTGTCTTTCTTCTCTCTATCCCACGCAAACACCACCCCCGCTTTTTTTAAATTTTATTTTATTTTAGCCAATGGTGGAAACTTAAAGGCACACTTGGCAAAGAGGAGAAAAGCAAACAAGATTGAAGGCCTGGAAATTATGTGTTAGCTTTTATAGTTTTGAGGCAAGAGAGGCCCAAGAGGCGGGAGGGCACTGAAGATGCAAGGAGCCAGCCAGCCAGCCAGCCAAGGGTTGGAAGGCTTTTGCTAAAATGGCAAGATTCGTGTATTAAAACTAGAAAATGCTGGAAGGGATTTTTTTTTTTTTTTTTGCAAAAGCCTTCAGATTTAATTTTATTTTTAAATTACATACACCCTGGGCTTTTTTTGCACAAAACACTGCAGTTGCCTGCCTGCCCCTGGTTGCACCACCCCTTTTAAAAATAATTTGCTGTCAACATTCGGAAACATTTCTTCCCTGAAAAGAACCCTAACAGGTAAAAGTTGCAGTCTTCATCCATTCCTCCCCTCCTCCTAACCAGGAACTTTAAATGCACGCACACGTGTGCACACACACACACACAGACACACATCTAAGGTCATGGTTGTCCCAAAACTGCTTTTCCAAAAGGCAATTGGGTCTTTTTTTGCTTTTTTTAATGCACCCACAAAAGGATCCAAATGCAAATGTTCAGAAGGGACCTAAAATTCAAGCCTGTCCCCCTTTGCAAAATTCCACTTGGAATATTAAAAAAAAAAACGACATTAAAAGCCTCTTTGGGGAGACAGGTTTAATTTTCTACTTCCCTTCCCCTCCAGAGAGGTGGTGGGGAACACACACACACACACACACACAGACAGGATCTGGCTGGCACAATACTCACATCCCAAACTGGATCTCCCTAACCTATTCTCCTTCTAAAGTGCTGCAGGTGCAAGAGATTAAAGGATAGGATCCCTCGCATCTCAGGCCGGTTCACCTGAATTCCCTAAGGTTAGATCCCCATATCTCAACCAAGAGGGACCCAGAGGAAGTTTCCAATCAAAGCAGCGTGCGCCCCCTCAAAAAAAAAACACCTCAAAGAGGGTGAAAGCTTTGTTTTGCAAACTGCGGGCATTTTGGGTGGGGGGGAGAGGCAGGGGTTAGGAAAGGGGGAGGAGGCGGGATGCAAGTCCGGCTTCTTCTTTTTTTTTTTCGCTGCTCCGCACGTACCTAGCTCGCAGAGTCTGCTCAGGTGATAAGGGTTGCAGCAGGCTAAGTCCAGGTGAGTTTTCCCGTAAGATTCACAGCCACAAAGCCGCTTGACTTCCGAGCCAGGCCGGAGATCGGGCCATCGGAAGATTTTGCAGAGGAGCAGCGGGAGAGAGTACCAATGCTGGCCCAGTTTGGAGTCCACCTTGGTGGGCAGCAGGAGGCACGAAGTCCGGGTGCCCCCGCGGGATTCGACGGCTTGGAGCAGGACCTCCAGGTGCTTCTCCTTCAGCCGCTTCAGCACCAAGTGGGCCAGGGCTTTCAGTTCAGCCTCCGATCCGCCGTGCGCCTTGGCCGCTTTCCCCGCCGGCTTGCCCAGGCAGCAAATCCGGCTCCCGCCTCCTCCTCCGCCGCCGCCGGCCCCATGAGGCCGTCCGTCCGCAGCGCCTTCGGCGACCTCGCCGGCGTTTTCCTCCCCGCCGGGCGCCCGGCTCCGCCAGAGTCTTCGGACGAGCACCGATCGTTTGGTCCTGAACATGCGGGACGAGAAGAAGGTTCCCCGGCTAAAAAACGGGCATGTCGTCCGCAAGTCATGAAGGAGTCGGGAGCCGAGTCCAGGCAGCCAGGAGAAGGAGCCTGAAATGGTCGGGAGGAAGAGGGAACCGGGGGGCTCCGGAGAAGGAGACGGCGCGGCTGCTGCTGGAGCGAGACCCAAAGCGAAGTGCAGCATGCGCCGGTCTCTCTTTAAGCCCAGGCTCGGCTGGGAAGGCTGCGCCGGCCCAGGCTCCCCTTCCCTTCCTCCAAGCCGCCTCCTCGGAGGGCTTCGAGATTATGGAAAGGGGGCGTCGGGAGCAGCAGCAGCAGACCCCCAAACGCGGCGGCGGGGAAGCCCGCGATCCGCCCGCCCGGGGAAAACGGGCATGCCAAACCCGGGGGACGCCTCTGCTCCGGGGGTGGGGTGGTCACCAAAAACCGAAGCGGAGGAGGAGGGGTCCGATTCGCCGCCCGGCGGGGCTTCTCCTCCGGGATCCTTCCCGGTAACCCCCCCTTCCTCCTCCTCCTCAAGCGAGGCTTAGTTAGATCCTCGGCGGCGATCCAGGGAGATCCAAAAACCCGGAGGGGGAGAGAGGAAGAAAAAAAGAAAACACCCAAGCAAAAAAAGAAAAAAAAAGTCCGAGAGGTCCGAGATCTTGGAGATCGAGGCCAAATCTACCTGTTTCACACCCCCCACCCCAAAAAAAGACAGAGCCCCTGATCGCCCGGTTATCCAACGGCCAGGCTTGTAAAGCGTCTCCGGCCGGAGCCCCCGCCGCCTTAGCAGCCCGTCGGGGTCTCTCCTCCTCCTCCGAGGAAGGCGGGGGTGGGCGCGTGCCCCCTCCTCTTCTTCTTCCTCCTCCTCCTCTTCTTCTTCGGCCCTCGGAAGTCGCCGGCTCCCTCGGGACTCCTTCGCCCGGCCGCTTTGATCTCCCTTCCGACCCGCCGGACGGAGCCGCGGCTTGTTTTGTTTCCTCGCCCGTAGACGGAGAGAGAGAGAGAGAGAGAGAGCGAGGAGAGGCTGGAAGCGCGGCGATCTCCTCCTCCTCCT
Organism: Notechis scutatus; assembly: GCF_049901735.1. NCBI lineage: Eukaryota > Metazoa > Chordata > Lepidosauria > Squamata > Elapidae > Notechis > Notechis scutatus. The sequence goes on along the minus strand of NC_142010.1, from coordinate 257,272,247 downwards.
TCTCCTCTTGCAGTTCTCTCGCTCTCTCCGCCCCTCCGCGCGTCTCCCCGCCGGCAGCCCCAGAAGCAGCAGCAGCAGCAGCAGAGGAGGAGGAGGAGGAGGCGGGGAAGGCGGAGCGGGGCGTCCAAGGGACCAGGGTCGGGGACGGACCAACTAGGGTCTTGGGCAGCCCTTAGGCAGCGCTGCAGTGCCCGGGCTCAGCTCCTTCCTTCCTTCCTTCCTTCCCAGCCCAGCGCCGGCTCTCGGCTTAGCTCGCCCTCCTCCTCCTCCTCCTCCGTCCAGTTTGTGCAGACGGGGCGGGGGGGGCAGAGGAGGAGGAGAGGGAGGCGCGCGCTCCCGCCCGGCGGAATGGAAGAAGAGGAAGGGTTGCGGGCGTCGAGAGGGGGAAAGAAGGGAGGGAAGGAAACCCCCTCTCTCTCTCCTTTCGCCTGGCCCTTTTTCTTTCCCTCCTCCGCCCTCCCCCCCCCTCTTTCCCCACTCCCGACTTTCTGGCTCGCCTTCTTTTCTCCGCTCCTGCCTTCCTCCCCTTTTTCTCCCCCTCCCCACCAAGGTGCTTTGCACGACCACCAGGTCTCTTTTTCTTCTCTCTCTTTCTCTTCCCCCCCTTCCTTTTTTAAAAAAATAAAATAAAATTCCCTCAGGATTTGAGTGGTGGGCGATGCTTGCAATGGAGCAGCCCCTGGTCTTTCTTGCAAGGGGGGCGGCAGGAGGAAGAAACCATTAAGTGGGGCAGAGGGGGGGTTGCTTAGGCGAGTTTTGGGAATTGCAAGGTGGGGGGACAAAAGGGCGCACGGGGGAGGGGGGACGCGGACGATTGGCCTCTCTTGCTTGTCTGGCTCCGCACCCAGTCGCCCCACCGGCCGCCCCCTCCCCCAGCCAACCTCGGCCTCTTTTCCTGAGAGCCAGCCCAGGCCGCGCCTTCCCCTCCCCGCCCGTCCGTCTGTCCACCCGCCTGCCTGCCGGGCTCGCTCGCAGACTGTGCAGCGGCGCTCCCCGGCCCCGCCTCCTCCTCCTCCCCCTCCCCCTCGCTCTGGTCACGTGGGCGTCTAGACACCCTGTCGCTTTTTGATTAAAAAAAAAAAAGAGGCTGTCTTGCGCGAAGACGGCGTCGAGGTTTCTGAAAGCTTCCCCCCCCCCCCCCCGCCCTCCCTTCCTTGCAATTCCTGAGAAGGCGGAGGGGGAGGGAAGCCGTCGGACTCGGAAAGATTGAAGGAAGAAAAGTCCCTAGGAGAGAGGGAGGGGGAACCCGAAGAGACGCGTATTAAAAGCAGGAATCCCCGAGGGGGTGGGGGCGGGTTCGCTGGTCGTTTCTAGAGTCCAAGGATTTCCAACCTTGGCAATTTTAAGCCTGGAGGACTTCAACTCCCAGAATTCCCCAGCCAGCTACCCAAGTTTGGAGACCTGATGTGGGGAGACCTGGTCCACAGTATCGCCAAGAGTCAGACACAACTAAATGGATACTATCTCTTTTCTTCCTACTCATCTGTAAACCAATATAACAGCTAAAATGTGAGTCTAGGTACAAGGGTCTTCAAACTTGACAGTTTTAAGGCTTGTGGACTTCAACTCCCAGAATTCCTCCTCCAGTCATGTTAGCTCAGGAATTCTGGGAGTTGAAGTCCTCCAGGCTTAAAGTTGCCAAGTTTGAAGACCCTTAGTCAAGGACAGGGGTCTCCAACCTTGGCTGGCTGGGGAATTCTGGGAGTTGAAGTCCACAAGTCTTAAAGTTGTCAAGGTTGGAGACCCCTGGTCTGGGAAATCAGGTTCAAATCCACACTGAGATTCTCTGTCAGGCGAACCCTGCCTCTCTATTTGTGAGGTAAAACTACAGGAGCACCACTTGACCGATAAAGCTATCAAAGATGTGAGAAAGTTATGCCTTTTCTTTTTTTTGGTACATACATTCATATTTGGTACATACATTCATATTCCAAGCACAAATGTTTGGGAATGGAAAGTTCCTCAGCAGCAAACAGAGATCAAGACAGAAGAACTGGACTGAGAGGAAATAAGCACAAGATGAGATGAAGATCCCTTGAGGTTCCAATGGGAAGTCTCCTTCCCCTACAGAGCTCATCAAAGTAAACCTTGGGTTATCTATTACCAAATAAGTTGGTTCAGGGGTCTTCAAACTTGACAGCTTTAAGGCTTATGGACTTCAACTCCCAGAATTCCTCCTCCAGTTACCTTAGCTCAGGAATTCTGGGAGTTGAAGTCCTCCAAGCTTAAAGTTGACAAGGTTGGAGACCCCTGGACTCTAGACCAGGGGTCACCAACCAGTGGTGTGTGGTGGTCCATGAGAAAATGTTGGTGGTCTGCAGAAAAATTATGTGCATTTTTTATATTGCACTAATGAGCTTAAATGGACTCCAGAGGATGGTATTGGACAGGAAGGCCTGGAGGAACAGTTATCCATTGGGGGCTGCAATGGGTCGTACACGACTTCGCAACTAACAAAAATAATATTGCACTAAATATTATTTATCATTTTTTAAATTCATATTAGTGGTCTGTGGGATTTAAAATTATGAATTTAGTGGTCCCTGAGGTCTGAAATGTTGATGACCCCTGTTCTAGACACACACCCCTCAATTTGCTTTGCTTTTCTCCACTTTTTCTTCTATTAAGAATGTCACGATGGATGAGGTGGAAAAAAAAACTGAAAAAGTTTTTGCAGAGCCTTGGTAACCTTTGAATAAGTCTAATAAAGTCTAATAAATGCGGAAGACTATTTTTTTTTGTCTTTTATGGCCAGTTGATTTACTTTTTGTTTGTTTGTTTCAAAAAAAACAACAACAGCTTTTGTTCACTTGCTTGATGCGGAAAAGAAAAAAATATTACTGAAACGTATGTTCAGAGGCGAACCAGCAATGGGGTCTCTTGTGGCACCTTGGAAGATGAATCCAAATATTATGGTACGGGGTTTTAAAATTGTAGGCATAACTTCGAATCCGATGCGTGAATCTCTAATCCGCTCTGGATCAGGTTGCTGGGGAATTCTGCATGTTGGTGTGAATTCTGGGAGTTGAAGTCCACAGGTCTTAAAGTTGCCAAGGTTGGAGACCCCTGGTTTAGAAATTACCATGCAATATAGAGAGATTGTGGGAATTTGTTCTGGGTTCTGTTAACCTGTCCATTTTCCCCCTCCATGCCCTGAAATGGAGGAATTTTTCCCCTTCTTGTAGCAGATGCTTTCACAATCCATTTTGAAATTAATTGTCCCTTCACATCCTGGCAAGTCTTGCTGAGGCCCCAATCCAGTGTTTTTAAAACTTAGTAACTTTAAGACTTCAACTCCCAGAGTTCTCTCAAACTGGCTAAGAATTGAAGAGAATCTTAAAGTTGCCACAATTCTGTCTGGGGAACTCTGGGAGTTGAAGTCCACCCATCCTAAAATTGCCAAGTTTGAAAAGCACTGCCTTAGACCCAGAGCCAAAGAGACAACTTGTGACCCCAGTGCCTCCTTCACCCAGCAAGATGGTAGTATCTCCCCCAAGACTAAAGAGAGTCACGTCGGGTTAGAATTTGATTGGGAGATTATCAGGAAATCCCGGTGTTTCGTTTATTTAATTTTTTATGTTATTTATATTATTAGTTTTACAAATAATTCAAGGCGGTGAATATATGGGACACACCTTCCTCCTCTTATTTAGTAGCCGGAGAAGTTGAACATTCAGGAAAGAAGCAACAAGAAACCACGTATATCTGTGGTTGCTGAGAATGCAATGAGTGCATTTAGGAAGTTGTCAGGATCCCAAATAAGCTTGAAGGACATTGCTGGAAACACTCCTCTGAGTTTTTCACATCCATTTGCCTGTTGAGATATAGAGCAAAGGGATCTAGCTCTTCCTCAGCTTTGTGGCCAACCGATTGCGAGATGGATAGTAGAAGATGGCTGGGAGATCTCTTGCTCAACGTTCTGAGATTGGGTTCTCTCTCCAATTCCATGCCAACCTTCAATTCCAAAGAAGTCTCCTGAGAAACTCTTTCAACAGTCCAATTCAGTCTTCCCATCTTCAGTTCTGAGTTATCCTAGATGTATGTTTAGAACTCAGTGGGAAATGATCTTGTGCTCCATTTGGTCCAGAGCATGGTCTTTGGAGTTCTGACAACACCAAATATAGTCTTAAGGTGTTGGTGATCACCTTAAAAGCCCTTCATGGCATGGGTCCAGATTACTTGAGGGACTGTCTCATCCCACTGGGACTGGCCTGTCCCAACTTTCGCCGTGGAGGAGGCATGCTATGGGTCCCGTCAGCCCGATTCCTCCAGCTGGCAGAGTCCAAGAAGAGGATCTTCTCTGCACTTGGTCTTGCCCTCTGAAATATCTTGCTCCCCAATGTGAAGTTGACTCCAACCCTCCTATTTAGTAGTGGGATTCAAAATTTTTTTGCTACCAGTTCTGTGGGCGTGGCTTGGTGGGCGTGGCAGGGGAAGGATACTGTAAAATCTCCATTCCCTCCCCACTCCAGGGGAAGGTTACTGCTTAGTAAGGCCACACCTAGAATACTGCATCCAGTTTTGGTCACCACACTATAAAAAAGATGTTGAGACTCTAGAAAAAGTACAGAGAAGAGCAACCAGGATGATGAGGGAACTGGAGGCTAAAACATGAAGAACAGTTGCAGGAACTTGGCCTGGCTAGTCTAGTGAAGGGAAGGACCAGGGAGACATGATAGCAGTCTTCCAATATCTCAGAGGTTGCCCCAGATATGAGGAAGCTATTTTCTAAAGTGCCTGTAAGGCCAGACAAGGAATAATGGATGGAAACTGAACAAGGAGAGATTTAACCTGAAAATAAGGAGAAATTTTCTGACAGTGAGAGCAATCAACCAATGGAACAGAAGTTGCCTCTGATTATCTGTTATCTGTTAAATCCCTTTCCCACCCCACCCTGCTAACCTGCTTTCCAGCCCCGTTCTCCTGTGCAGGGCAACCAAAGAAGACCCAGCCGATCAACTGGGACTCAATGGGAGGCAGAGAAGAGATGGGGCCGGGGCCAGTCAGAGATGGGATTTGCTGGTTCTCCGAACTACTCAAAATTTCCGCTACTGGTTCTCCAGAACTGGTCAGAACCTGCTGAATTCTACCTCTGCTCCTATCCTTTTGTAAAGGCCTAAAGACCTGGCTCTCCCATGGTTTCCCCATGGGGGAACAGCACAGTGGAGGGGGCTGATGGAGTAACAAAAAGTCCCACCTCCCGCCGAGTCTACCCCGACCCTCCCTGCATGGGCTTCAATTGTAAACTTTGGTTTTAATTCATGTTTTAATGTTGGTATATATTTTTACAAGTTGCCCAGAGTTAACTTATGGGCATCCAGTAAAGTTAGACAGACAGACAGACAGATGATAGATAGAGGTAGGTAGGTAAATTAGATGACAGAGAGAGAGATATGGATGATAAATAAATAAATAAATAAATAAGGAGCGGCCTGGAAAGGTTGCCTAGCCCAATTCCTCAGCCAAATTACCTACCACTACCATGTGGATTAAAACATTAACAATGAAAAGAACAATTTTAAGATAATTAGAAATACACGCCGAGCAGAAAAACGAAGCCAAACAAGTCCCAGCAAAGAAGACTAAACCTAGCTGAACTAACTTTTTAGAAACCACAACTACAGAATAGCTTTTTCTGACATTAAAAAAAAAAGCAAAAGAAAACTATTACTTTGAAATAGCAGCTGTAGCAGCTGTTGGCCTGTTTGCATCTACTGCATGGTCCAATCCACAGATCACATGCACCAGAAGGAAAACCAATATTAGGGGTGGGAGGACTTAAGTGCCATCCCTTGGTTTCCTCCCTTTTCTTCATGGAGGTGGGAGATGGAGGTATTGGGGAGGGGGGGGGTGTCAAAAAAAAAAAGGTAGCTGCCAGAACCTCATGATCTTCAGAACCAGATCTGATAGCAGTGTTCCAACCGCCATCTTGTTTTTATTGATGCTTCCCATGGATGCCCCTGATGGCAAGGAAGGGACCTTTGCATGAAGTTTTAGCAGCCCAATGTCTGTGGAGATTTTCAGTCATCCAGGTCATGGTTGTCCCAAAAGGTGTTTTTTTTCAAAAGGCAAGTGGACTTTCTGGTTTTTCCTTAAAAAGGTTTCGCTTCTCATCCGAGAAGCTTCTTCAGTTTTGAAGAGGCAATTGTCATTTCTGAAAAACAAACTCCAGGTGCCTTTTGAAAAAGCACCTTTGGGTCGTATTATCCCAAATAAATGAGCTGCTACCTCAGAATAATATTCTCAGACTAGTTTCCTTATCTGTTTTCCAGTAACCTGGGCTTCAACTAGAAAGAAATTTGGAATTACACAGTCCTCAGAGTCACCCAACTGGCTTTCATGGCTAAGGCAAAAGCTGAACTCAAAGTCTTAACTACAAGACCAAAGTGGCTTTCTCGCTTGTCATGCCTTAAAGATGATCACAGTTCTGATCAATTCCCTATTGCTCTTTTTGGAATGTCTTGAGCACCCCCCACACCCATTACTATGGTCGTTTCACAACCTTGAGAAAGCAGCAGAATTACTTACCCCTCCTTGCTTTATCTGATGCCGGCATTTAACTTAATTCAGATTCATTAGGCTTCTTTCTTGATGCCTTTTCTTTTAATGCAGAAAGCTTTCTGGGGTATTACAGACTGACATGTGTAAGCTGCAGCAGTTCTGAAATTAAAAATAATCATAATTTTCTCTGCTTTGTAATGTCATGCCCCTTTTATCATACAATTGAAAAATGACGATGGTTAATATGGAGCCAGGCAAACCCTGGGCCTCAACAGGCTGTCTCCAGAAATGACTACAATTCTTGGGTTTGTGGGGCAGAGTGGTATTTCCAGACTCTGCTTCCCAAAGGGGCATGCTTCTGGAAATCTTAGTCCACAACTACCTTTGAAGAGTTAATGACAAGTGATAAACCTAGGTTAATTTGCAATGCAATTCAACATTTGGCAGACAGCTGGAGCCGAGGAACTGTTAAAGTAATTGTCTAACTAACGGCACTAGGGTGTGACAATTGAAGTATAAACCAGAAAAGTAGACATGTCAGAGATATAATCCCCCTTCAATCTCTGGCACCACAAAGAAGCAAGGAAATGATCCTTCTCCCCATCCTGAACGATTAAAATCATAATTCTTGTTACAAGGATCTGAGAATCTGTTCCATTAAACTACGAGTATTTTCTTCTAAACAGAATAGAACTAGGCTGTGTTCTCTTGAGTAGATATCTATCTGGCTATCTCGCATCTTATAATGGGCGCCATTCAGCGTTTAACATCTTATGTTGTGGTAATGCCATTATTCGACCAATTAAATCGAATGCAAGGTTTTTTTTTGGTGTGTTTCTAAGAAAACTTAATCAGACATGATGGTTAAAAAACCAGAAGGTGATGGGTTACTAGGCTTAAAGATTCGTTCTCTGGGTTACTGTGAACAGGGCCCACCAGGAAATATATTCCTGTCTAACTTCTGCAGAAGACAGAGTCTCATTACAAGACACAAATTCAGATATTAAGCTATGTTCATTTCAATGGGGACTTCATGGTAAAACTAGTACCAGGCAGAGAAATTGTCCTTTTTTCCTCCATTCCTACTAGTTCTGATCCAGTTTGAAAGGAACAAAGAAAATCTGATAAAATTCTTACAAGTAGAACATTATGAAGTTGCAAGGAGACCATTTAATGTTGAAGGCACCAGGCTAGAAACTAGGAGATTTTGAATGTCTTATGGAGATACTGAAGTCATCCAGGTCATGGTTGTCCCAAAGATGCTTTTTCAAGAGGCAGCTGGAGTTCCTGGTTTTTCTTTGAAGACATTTCGCTTCTCATCCAAGAAGCTTCTTCAGTTCAGCTCTTCAGCAGAAGAGCTGAAGAAACTTCTTGGACGAGAAGCGAAACGTCTTCAGAGAAGAACCAGAAAGCCCAGCTGCCTCTTAAAACCTTTGGGATAGGAGATTGTGAGTTCCAGTCCCACATTAGGCACAAAAGCCATCTAGATGACTTTGGTCCAATCACTAGGAGACTGTGAGTTCTAGTTCCAACTTAGGCATGAAAACCAGCTGGGTGGTTTTGGGCCAGTTACTCTCTTTCAGCCAAATTCACCTCACAGGATTATTGCTGTGAGGGAAATAATAAGAATCACGCTCTGCTGTGCCTGCCATTTTGACTTTTTTGACTCCCTTTTCCTAGGTACACAACCCTGACTCTGAGAAATGGTTGGAGGTTTTCTCCTCCTGTGGGGAAAAAAATTGGAATCTATGTTTTCTTCTCATCCCTTCCCCACAAACCCGGTCCAAAAATTGGTGGAAGAACTTTGAAAAGATGTTTCTCCTCAGCTCTAGGGAAAATATTCTGAAGTGACTGATCACCTCGAGACCAGACGATAATTCAGAAAAAATGGGTCTGAATAGTTCTCAGCCTTGATATACTGTATTGTTTTAGGAAGATGCTTGGAAGATGGATATTATTCTTTTGTCAACTCCTTGGATAAACATGAGAGAAGCATAGGTTCCTTTAATGGACCAAGGATAAATTGAAAGCAACCAGCTCTTTCCTTTGAAGTTGCTGACAGGCCTCCTAAAAATTTGGACAACCATCTAAGACTTTTTTTCCTTTTTTTTTTTTTTTCAAAATTAGGTGCTTTTAAGTTCCACTGTCTTTCAGAGGGATGCTCATCTTTCCCATTAGATCAATGCTATTTAAAAATACTTCCTTTGGCTGAGTCTAAGGTTTAATTTTATCCTCTTTGTTTACAGGGTAATTCCAGACTTCCCATTCCTATTCGTTGGAAATGTGCCTCTCACTGAGAGTTGAAAAGTAATAACTAGGATCAATACATACATACATACATACATACATACATACATACATACATACATTCATACATACATATATTTTAAAAGGTCAAGGCAGTCTTTAGACAAGAAGGAACTTCTAAAAAGATATCGTCATGCAGTTTTCTGGACAAAGAAACCGAAATAGCTTGCCGTAGTCTTCTAATTTATTTAATCTCTGTCTGTTTCAATAATTGGCATTTTAACCTTTTGTACTTGCTTTTACGATGTTGTTAGCTGCCCAGAGTCATCGGGCAGTGAGATGGGTAACATATAAACGTAATAAATAAATAAATATCCTCCATCTGCAAAATGGAGCAAAACTCACTTAGAGACTGTCTTGCTTAGCAACAGAAATTTTGGGCTCAATTGCCATTGTCAAGTCGAAGACTACCTGTATTTAATTCATAGGGTACCCAATTCCTTCACATTTCTGGTACTTTGTTTAACTTCTCCTCAGACGCAGGTCAGCAAGGTTATGACATCAACATTTCAGGTTTTTTTTTTTTTTCCTTTTTCCTCTGTGCTTTTTACTTTATTTCTTGAGCTTGTCTTCTTACTCTCTAGGAAATCGCAAACCTCCGCAACTACAGTTCATTCTCAATGTATCTTGAAGCCAGTCAGAGTTTGGTCATCATATTGAAAACTACGGATTTGGCTGTCTGCTTGTAGTTTGCAATGTTTATTTTAGTTTAACACCAAAGACTTTAGAAATAATCCTTGACAGCTTGTATATTTTGGGCAGAACTGTTTACACATTTCCCAAAGCTTTGCTGCCCATTGAAAATGTCTCCAAGACGACTTTGTTCTGTTGCTATTTTAATTTATCATTACTCCGACACATATATCAGGATACATTCAAGATGGATTTTTCTCAAACTCCTCTGAAGATCAATTATTATTAGACTTCTATTGGTTTTCTTTTTCATTAGTACAGCTGGATCTCTTTTGGTTTAAAATTTAATGACTTTTTTTTACCTCTGCAAGAGGGGGAAAGTTGAAGGTGTAAACATTTCCCCTGCCAGCAAGGAAATGGATGTTGGCATTTTGAGAATTCCCACTGAATTGCCAAAAAAGCCAACGCAGTCCTAGGCTGCATTAACAAAGGGATAGAATCAAGATCATGCTTAATAATAATGCCGCTTTATAATGCCTTGATAAAAATCACACTTGGGATATTGCATCCAGTTTTGGTTGCCACTATATAAAAAAGATGTTGAGATTCTGGAAAGAGTGCAGAGAAAAACAACAAAGATGGTTAGAGGACCAGAGGCTAAAACATATGAAAAACAGTTGTAGGAATTAGGAATGTCTAGTTTGAAAGAAAAGAAGGACTAGGGGTGACATGATAGCAGTGTTCTAATATCTAAGGGGCTGCCACAAAGAAGAAGAAATCAAGCTATTCTCCAAAGCACAAGAAGGCATGACAAGAAGCAATGAATGGAAACTCATCAAGGAAAGAACAAACCTAGAACTAAGGAGAAATTTCCTGACAGTTAGAACAATTAATCAGTGGAACAACTTGCCTCCAGAAGTTGTGTATGCTCCAACATTGGAGGTTTTTAAGAAGAGATTGGATAACCATTTGTCTGAAGTGGTGTAGGGTTTCCTGCTTCAGCGGGGGGGGGTGGGGGTGGGCGGGCTGGACTAGAAGACCTCCAATGTCCCTTCCAGCTCTGTTATTCTGACAATTGCTTGTCTGCCTCTGAAGAAGAGTCACAGTGTGGACTGTTGACATTTGAACCTGTAAGTAGCTTCTTGCACTGAAGGGAACACATGCCAAGGAACAACATCTCCATAGAAGTCCAATCAACTTTTGGGCTTTAAATATTTTGCAGTGATGGTGAGGGAGACAATGAAATCTACCTCCGGGTAAAAGTAGACCCTTGCTAGCACAATGTACACCTTTGGCAAGAGCCTTGAAGAGCAGATGATCCATCTCTTGAGTTTTTCTTAGCCAAAGCACCATCTGGAGCAATTTTTGGGATTGGGGGTGAACTTCAATTACTGGAATCTAAGGATTGAATAATATGTTCGCTCAAACCTGGTTGACCCCATCTCTCCTTGCAGTTCTTAGATTATTACATGGAATAAGGAGGGGGATGTCTGGCTGAATCCAGGGAAAAAGAGAAAAGAAAGAGAAAGACGAAGAAGGTATCAAACTTCTTTGTTTAAAAAAGCAGCAATTCATCCTGAAGGAACCTAGCTTTAACCAGGGGTGGGCTGCTGGGGGGTTCACAGGGGTTCGGGAGAGCCCCTAGCTAAGATTCTGTGCAGTTTGGAGAACTCCCAAATCCCACCCCTGCCTGGCCCTGCCCCACCCCTCCCTGCTCCTCCCAGGAGTCCCCACACGGCCTGTTTTGGATGCAGGTAAGTGCAGGGTGCACACAGAAGCTCGAGAAGGGCAAAAAAACGGCCTCCTGGAAGTTCGGGAAGGCCAGGAATGGGCCCGTTTCCAGCTTCCAGAGAGCCTCCGGAGCCCAGGGAGGCCCGGGGGAAACCTCCAGACCCCGGGGAGAGCAAAAACGCCCCCCGCTATGGTGCAGGAGGCCGACTAGGCCACGCCCACCATGGCCTCGCCCCCCAGCAACTGGACAGAAAACCCCTTGCTAAAAAAATTTGAAGCCCACCCCTGGCCTTAACCGCAATAACTTGAACAACTACTGTCCAGTGACCAACTATTCTTTTTCCGAGTAAGATGGCCAAAAATAAACAGCCCTTGTAATTCTTATATGATTATTGAGATCCAGTGCAATTTGATTTGTGGACAAGACTACCTTAATCCTGTTGAATGAAATTCCCTGAGAGAGTGTCAAGGGACGAATGACCGTATTAAATCCCCAGGTTTTTTTCAGGAGCTTCTGGTATCATTAACCATGATATCCTTCTAAGTTGGGCGTGGAATTTGGGACGCCTTCCATTTGTGCTTGCCCAGTTGTTTCCAGGAGATAACTGTTAACATTTACTTATTAATTAATTAAACTGAAGTATAAAGTAAATTATAAACTAAATTAATTACACTAATTAATATCAACTTGTTTGAGTGGTGGTGCTAAGAAGAAGGCTCCTGCATATTCCTTGGACAGCAGAGGCGATTACTAAGCAAATACTGGAGTGTATGACTCCAGATATGTCGCCAAAAGGCAAGAATTATGGAAACTGAATCTCACTTACTTTGGGCATGTCAAGATGGGGACTTCACTGGAGAGGGCAATTATGTTTGGATGGGAGTTAGCGGTAAAAAGAAACCAGGCTCTCCAAGAACGCGGTAGCTGGACAGCCTCAAAGCTGACCCCAGCCAGGTCACAGAAAAGCTCAAAGAAATAGTGCAAGATTGGAAGAGGAGGAGAGATCTGGCCCAAAGAATCGCAAAGAGTCAGATGCGACTGAATTGATATGATCATGATGATCATCATCATCATCATCATCATCATCTATTACAGGATGTCAAACTTGATTTCATTGAGGGCCGCATCAGGCTTGTGTTTGACTTTGGGGGGCCAAGGTGGGCGTGGCCAGCTCGACATCACTCGTGTTGGGGGCACCTGTGGTGACCCTAGCACTCTGCCAGCGAAAACAGGCTCCCGAGCTCTGTTTTCAGCTCTGACGGCCTCCTGCAACCCTCTGCTAGCAAAAACGCAGCTCGGCAAGTTCCGTTTTCGCTGGCATAGGCACTGGGGCCAGTCCTTTGCTAGGGTGGCACCATGGGCCAGATCTAAGCACCTTGCAGGCTGAATCCGGCCTCTGTGGGCCTTGAGTTTGACACCCCAGATCTATTAAAACCTGACTATCTGATAACAATTATTTAGATTTTTTTTAAAAAAGAGGTTGGAGTGGCATCTAGAAGCTTTGTGCCAACTGTGACAGTGGTGGCGCCATGCTGCAGATCTCCATCACAGGTCAGATCTTCTAGAACAGAGGTCCCCAACCAGGGGTGGGATTCTACCAGTTTGCACATATTCGCTAGAACCGGTTGTTAACATTCTAAGCAGTTCGGAGAACCAGTTGTTAGAAGAAATTACTGGCCTAATCCTGTAAGGAAGGCAGGAAGGAAACATTCTGGTATTGCTTACAGAAACTGCCTCTCCACTAAACCTTTTACATTCTTGGCAGGACTAGACTTCCTGTCTCAGGAACCTCTCTGGAGTTTCCCCCTCCCCCTTGCTGGTACTTTGCTTGTGTGGAGTGACCATTAAAAAAAGTGACTTATGACCATTTTTCACACTTATGACTGTTGCAGCATCCCCACAGTCACGAGAGGCCAGGCAAGGAGATGCATGCCTCGATGTGAGTGATGTTGAGTTGGCCACGCCCAGCCAGTAACATGACTACCAAGCCATGTCCACCCAGTCACATGACCACCAAGTCACGCCCACCAACTAAGCCATGCCCACAGAACCGGTTGTTAAAAAATTTGAATCCCACCCCTGTTTCCAACCTCCAATTCGTGGAGCGCAGCATGCCAGAAACTGGGCAGAGCACACAAGTGAAGCCCCCTCTGCAGAATGCAGGCAGCACATGAAACTACGCCCCCTCTGGTCCATGGTAAAACCTCTCTCCACGGAACTGGTCCCTGGTGCCCAAAAAGTTGGGGGCTGCTGTTCTAGAAGACCTTTCCCAAGAACTCCTGCCAAACTAAGTGAAACATTGAACCATCAAGAAGTTTTGGAGAACATCCAAGAAAGAGTTGCCTAGAACCGTGATGGTGAACCTATGGCACGCAGAGCCACTTCTGCCGGCATTCAAGAGGTCGTCCAGAAGAATCCCATTGTGCATGCACATGCGCCCCCTGCCTGACAGCTGATTGTCGGATATCTGGTGCACCTGTGTGGGGGACGGGGGGACGCGGGAGACACGTGCACATGCACAGAGATGCACAGGGCACGCGGAGAGTCTCTCGTGCATGTGCAGATGTGCGGCGTGCATGGGTGATGACACGGGCATGTGCAGAAACTCATGGCACGCAGGGGTGTCATGCGTACATGTGCAGGGGCTGGGGTGGGCCTGCGCATAGGGGTGGGATTCCACAGTGCACACCTATTCGCTAGAACCGGTTGTTAACATTCTAAGCAGTTCGGAGAACCCGTTGTTAGAAGAAATTACTGGCCTAATCCTGTAAGGAAGGCAGGAAGGAAACATTCTGGTGTCGCTTACAGAAACTACCTCTCCATTAAACTTTATTACAGGTTTAGTCCTTGGCAGGACTAGACTTCCTGTCTCTGGAACATCTCTGGAGTTTTTTTCCCCTCCTTTGCTGGTACTTTGCTTTTGTGGAGTGACCATTCAGAGTTACAATGGCACTGAAAAAAGTGACTTATAACCATTTTTCACACTTACGACTGTTGCAGAATCCCCACAGTCATGATAGGCAAGGCGAGGAAAGGCGTGCCTCGATGTGAGTGATATTGAGTTGGCCACGCCCAGCCAATAACTTGACCAGCAAGCCATGCCCACCACCTAAGCCACGCCCACAGAACCGGTTGTTAAAAATTTTGAATCCCACCCCTGCCTGCGCCCATTGCCTTCTGGGTGCTAGCACGCGCATACTTTTTGGCACGGGAGCCCAAAAGATCTAGCCGCCACTGGCCTAGAAGAACCCTCTTTGAGATCTCTTTAGCACTGGGTGAAGATCCTTACGGTACAAACTATGTTCTGTACATTTTAATGTGACTTTTGCATTCTGGGTTCCTCTGAGCAAGACTATATAAGGGGTTCAATTACGGGAGGCCGTGATTTGTGTCTCTTTCTTTTGTTGCTTTTAATCTAATGGCTTTGTACTCTGTTCAGCATCCAGATTATTTTTTATGTTTATGTATTGCAAATCACCCAGAGAACTTTTCAGTTATACGATGGCCTACTAAAGTTGCAAATAAATAAACAACAAAAAGACGTTTACTAATGGCCGTGTAGAAGAGGTACAATCTTGCCAACACATGTTTTTAATAAGAACAAGCCAACATCCACGTTTGAAATGCGTTTTGCACCGTTTGGGTGGATGGCAAGTTATACATTTGGATTCTGTTACAGTTACGGCAAGAGATAAACTATAAGTTCTTGCTCTTATCACATAACCTACGGAAATACAATTTTATTATATGCATCAATTGTGGAGGGCAAATCCAAAAATTCAGTCCTCAGTTGGCTGGATTGTGTTTTTACCATGCATTTACGCATACTAAATGCACCTCAATAAGTACATTTTAAGACCTCTGGGCATTTCGTGACATCAATTTTAGGATTAGCCCTGTTGGTCAACTGAGCAGTCTTACACACATGAATGGTGTTAAATTTGACATTCATGGTAAGTGTAGCTGCATAATCCCTGGATGATTATTACAGGTAGTCCTTGATTTACAACAGTTCTTTATTGACTGTTCGAAGTTACAACAGCACTGACAAAAGTGACTTATGACAACCGACTCATATTTATGACGATTGCAGTGTCTTGGGGGTCATTGATCACCTTTTGCAACTTTCTACCAAGCAAAGCCAGATTCACTCAACAACCGTGTTCCTAACCTAACAACTGCAGTGATTCACTTAACAACTATGCCTAGAAAATTCATAAAATGGGGCAAAGCTTACTTAACAATGTCTCATTTAGCAACAGAAATTTGAGGGTCTGTTGTGATTGTAAGTTGTGGACTACCTGTAGATAACAGATAACAGATAATCAGAGTTGGAAGGGACCTTGTAGGTCATCTAGTCCAACCCCCTGCCCAAGCAGGAGACCCTACCCCATTTCTGACAGATGGCAGTCCAATCTCTTCTTGAAAGTCTCAAGCGATGACACTCCCACAACTTCTGAAGGCAACTTCTGTTCCATTGGTTGATTGTTCTCCCTGTCAGAAAGTTTCTCCTTAATTCTAGGTTGAACTTCTCCTTGATCAGTTTCCATCCATTATTCCTTGTCTGGCCTTTGGTTGCCTTTGAAAACAGCTTGACCCCTTCCTCCTCTCTGTGGCAGCCCCTCAAATATTGGAAGACTGCTATCCTGTCTCCCCTGGTCCTTCTCTTCACTAGACTAACCTGTATTCATTAGTAATATGGAAAACCCAATAGGGGAGCTTCATACTGGAGGTGGTTGAATACTTAAAACTTATTCCCCCATACTCCCTCTGTGTGTCCGGCTCCCTTCTTTGCCATCTTGTGTTAATGATTTTATCTGCTGTGGTTTTGTTTTATTGTTACAATTGATGACTTTGATGTTTTTATGTTGTAAGCCGCCCAGAGTCATTGGACACAAGACAGGAGGCAAACTGACCTTATAAGAAATAAATACATAAAATAATAAATTATACGGGTGTTGGTGATGAGAATAATTTTAAAAATTCAAAACAAGCCTTGTAGTGAATCTGTAGTTGCTGATTTAAATTGTTGCATCCTCTTCCTTCCACCGTTCCTTTACGGAAGATACTCACCAATTTTCTGCAGCTCTCATTTAAATATTAAATAGCCCAATTAAATTGCTAGACGGTGTGGCTGCAGAGATTCACAATGGATCAGGTTGGGTCTATGGGTCTTTCCACACTTTATGGAGAGAGAGAGACTAGCTAACAATAAGCAGAAAATACAATTACTATACTTTAAAAGCTGATGTTGTTAACTGTACCTGAGCTTAGCTTTTAAGTGGGAATATCCTGCTTCGTTTTGTTTTTCATCCTGGACATAGACTGGAAATTGATGGAGGAAATGGCCTATTGGTTTAGGCCTGGAGCCTTCCTAGTGTCCCTCTTACTGGAGCCATGGTCATTCCCAGGAGACACAACAGCTTCTCCAAACCATCACTGGCTATTCATAAACTATCCTAAAAAAACAAAACAGAGACTATAAAACCCAAGTGGCCTCAGAAGGTAAAATTCTCTGCTTGATTTCTAAAACCAGATGAAGTTGGGATCCTGTCTTTCTGGCTCAGTTTTATTAGTGTCTGTGGGTTTTTCAGTTGTTGCTTGCTTTTTTAATGTATTTTTTAATTATTTTTTATTATTATTTTATTTATTTTCACTGTATAGTTTGTGTTAGCGCTGTGCAGGTGTGGTGGTGTGGAAGTCCAAGTATACAACTTTTCCAATTTGATGAAGAGCACCTGTCTAGCCTAGTGTTTGTCCACTTTGATAAAGTTTAAAAGGTCTGGACTTTAACTCCCAGAATTCCCTGGGTTGAAGTCTATTGTGATGACCCGGGGCGTGACACAAAGGCACACAGTCAAATAAACAAAAGAGTCCCTTTATTATCTCCAACTTTGCCCACAATGTCCAGGTTACCTTCAGCTGGAGAAAAACTCTCCCAGGAACAGCCTTTAACTGTAGAAAATTCAAAACAAGGCACACACAAACTGTAACTAAAACTCCAAACAAACCAAGCTGAAGTAATTAGCTTGACAGGGAAGGAGAAGGCATTTCAGGCTTGAAATCACGGCAAAACTCACACAGTTGGGAAGACACCAGGAACACAGATAAACCACGATGATACCAGATAAATTCACGTTTCCTCCTAACAGCTTGCTGTGCGCAGATTCCTCTTTTATGCACTATGTTCCCAGCTGCAGCTAATGAAGGGAATCAGGGCCATTTCCTCTCCCGTAAGCCATGCAACTCACATTGCTCTCTTCTCCATTCCTTCCTGCGTGTCCTAGGATGAAGAGGGGGTAGGCCTGGGTCTTCCTTTGAATTTCCTCTCCCTTGCTCTACCTCTCTCCTGCTCTGCCCAGCCGGGCTTTGCCCTTCCCCAGTTTTTTCCACAGCCAACAGAGTCACACTCTCACTCCCTGTCAGCTGTTCAACTTCCCCCTCCAAGAGTCAAATTCCGACAGGGGGCATGACATCTATGGTGGCTGGGGAATTCTGGGAGTTGAAATCCAAACCTTTTAAAGTTGAGGAAAAACTTAAGTCTAGACTCTTGAGAGAGAGAGCAAATGGAAGAACAGAAAATTATGCAGATTCGGTAGAAGGTCAACGAAATAGGATTCTCTTCTGGTTTTCTCGTTCTTCAAGTCTTCTTCATTGTCCTTCCCGTGCAAGGAAATATAGAAAGTTGCCACTGCTTGTAGGTATACAAGTGCATGCACAACACACCCATGAACCAAAAGACAAAAATTCTGCCCAAGCTTGAGGCAGGTCCCTGGTGATTTAGTAAGCAGCAAGGAGGGCAATTTGGCTGTCATTCTGTGTAATGAACCGAGGGAGATAGTCTGAAGATGAAGAGGAAAGATGAACAGCAACTTTGCAGACAAGCCAGCCAGCCCTCCCAAGGGGGGATGATGGTGGCCCAGAAAGTCTGAAAGCAAGTGATCTCCGGCAGAGAGTGGATTTTTCTCTGAATCCAGCCCCGTCCTAGTGGGAAGGGATGAGCCCCAGCTTTGCAATGGAGGCCAAAAAAAAAAAAAGCAAAATCCAAGGTTAGGCTTTGCAGCAATGGGAAGGGAAGGAAAACCCATTGAGAAGGTTTTTAAAGTAGATCAGATTAACAGAGTTGGAAGGGACATGGTTAGGTCATCTAGTCCAACCCCCGCCCAAGCCTCGCAGCACCCCCATGGCCAGAGGTGATTTACATTTGGATGCTTGGCCACCGTCTCAGATTTTATGACAGTCTCATATTTATGAGGGGATCATGCGATCTAACCCTTTTGCGACCTTCTGACAGGCAACGTCAGTGGGAAAGCCGGATTCTCTTAACAACCGTGTTCCTAACTTAACAACTGCAGTGATTCACTTAACGACTCTGGCCAGAAAGGTGGTAAAATGGGGGCCAATCTCACTTAAAGGCATTTCTCCCATAAATGTTGGGTTCAATTCTGGTCGTAAGTTGAGGACTACCTGTACTCCTCCAGTTACAACCACCATTGGCACCAGAACGTCTGTTACTAAGCGACGGAGTCACAAAGTGAATGGTGCCCAATTTTGCTAGCCTTTCTGCAGTAGCTGTTAAATGAATCATGTGGCCCTTAACTGAACCCAATTCTCCCCTTCCCATTGGCGTTGCTTGTTGGAAGCTGGCTGGGAAGGTTGCAAATGGCAATCATCTAACCCCAAGGGTGTTTAACAGATTATCAGAGTTGGAAGAGACCTTGTAGTTCATCTAGTCCAACCCCCGCCCAAGTAGGAGACCCTACACCATTTTTGACAGATGGGAATCCAGTCTCTGCTTGAAAGCTTCCAGAGATGAAGCTCCCACAACTTCCGAAGACAACTCCTGTTCCATGGGTTGACTGTTCTACCTGTCAGAAAGTTTCTCCTTATTTCCAGGCTAAATCTTTCCTTGTTCAGTTTCGTTCCATTGTTCCATGTCTGGCCTTTGGGTGCTTTAGAAAATAGCTTGACCGCTCCCTCCTCTCTGTGGCAACCCCTCAGATATTGGAAGACTGCTATCCTGTCTCCCCTGGTCCTTCTCTTCACTAGACTAGCCAGGCCCAGTTTCTGTAACCGTTCTTCATATGTTTTAATCTCCAGTCCCCTCATCATCCTGGTTGCTCTTCTCTGTGCTTTTTCTAGAGTCTCAACATCCTTTTTACAGTGTGGTGACCAAAACTGGATACAGTACTCTAGGTGTGGTCTTACTCCAAATATTGGAAGACTGCTATCATGCCTCCCCTGGTCCTTCTCTTCACTAGACTAACCAAGCCCAGTTCCTGCAACTGTTCCTCTTCATCGTATGTTTTACTCTCCAGTCCCCTAATCCTCCTGGTTGCTCTTCTCTGCACTCTTTCTAGAGTCTCAACATCTTTTTATGGTGTGGTGACCAAAACTGGACACAACTGTTGTAGATGCATACAGGCTGCCAAGCACCCAAATATGGATCATGTGACGAAGATGCTGGGATGGTCATAAGTGCGGAAACTAGTCGTCAGTTACTTTCTTTTAGTACCATCATAACTTCAAATCGTGGTTAAAACGAATGGCTGTAAAACAATGAAATAATAAATAATGCCTTGGAAGAGCCTGGAAGTAAAAATTGCTGGCCACATCGACTCCGTTCTCTTTATATCATTTTTTAAAAGACCCAGATAATCAGGAGGGGACACCTTTCATGGAATGTACATAACCTCAGGGGCTCATGGTTATTATTTTCCATTTTAAAAAGATATTTTTTCCAGAAAATATTTACTTATTCTACAGTGCAGTTCCTGGATACCAGGATAGCTAGTCCTCGACTTATGACCAATTGCTTAGTGAACATCAATTATGGTCACTAAGTCGAGGACTACCTGCATTTTAAGAGTAAGCACTTACGTTGCAGTTCTCTCCGCATCCCCGGAGTTCTGCAAAGGGAACGCCAGCCCTTAAAAATAAATCCCATTTTTGGTAGAAGGCATGCAAAGGCGCGGTTATTAAATTCGGTTGAATCAAATTAAAACCCCAGCTGCCTTCCTCCCATAGGTCTAATCCCAAAGCGCTGAGTCTGGGTTTGAACTAGGCTTACATCCCTATGAGAAAACAGAAGCATCCCATTTTGGAATTTTTGATGGAGTTATTTAATTCCAAAACCACTTTCATTTAATTTATCCCACTTACCAAGTGCTTACTACAGGATATTTCCAAGCTAATCATCTGGGGAGAAATAAAAAAAAAATTGGCCAGCTCCCAGGGGCTGGATAAGCGATGCCTATCTGAAAAGCCAGAGTTGTTAGGTGAATCATGCAGGGTGCTTACTGAGAACTCAAACCATTTTTTATTTTATTTTTGAGTTCATGGGAGACAGAAACAGGCCGTTTGTGCCTAGAATCTCTTTGGTTGTGTCCCTTTACCCTCCGCATACAACACCCAGGTCCAAATACACATTTCCCATAAAAACAAGAGCTTCAGGTTTCTTCAGAAGATGCCCAGGGCTAGACCTGTGCCCTTCTTATAGGCCAAGCCTTGCCAAAGAAAATGAGGCATTACGCTTGGAACTTTTATCTCCCAAGGATTAAAGGAATAGCTGACGAGGATGAGTTGGTGTTTCACTCCTAATAACAAAGAGGTTAAAAACTCAGACTGTTGGAAGGCAGGACTCCAGCTTTGGAGAATGAGGAGGTTCCATAGATGTGGACGACGTCCCTGTGTAGACCTGAGGCCTTTCCAGGAAGCCCACCTGCACATGTGCCCTCATGGCACACCAACTACCATACAGAGAAGAATGCCAAGAGGGTAGAATTTGGGCAGCCCTTGAAGAAAGAGAGATGGGCTCTCCCGGCGTCTAGACTGGCTTCAGCAGTGGGTGAGGGCTGTTTTTTTCCTAATTAAAAACCAGGAGCACTAACCACAGGCCCTTCTAAATGCAGCCTTCAAAGACTTTTACTTGAGTGCTTAGATTTCTTACCTTTCAGGGGAATCTAAGCCAGCCCAGCCTCCCCAATTTGCTAGCGTCTCCCAAAGGAACGACTTTTAATTCCTAAAAATTCCCAAGCCAACTTTGCCCAAGAAAGTTGGGAATGTTGCAATCTGCAGCTCGGTTCTCCTAGGAGTAGCCAGATGAAGAAAGGATGATCAACTTGCACAGGCTGCAATCTACCAGGACATTTAGGGGTGTCCAACCTTGGCCACTTTAAAACTTGTGGACTTCAACTCCCAGAATTCCCCAGCTAGCCAGCTGGAAGTTCTTTGCTCTATCAGCCAATGTTTGAAAAGAGGACATAAAACATAGAATCCTAGAGCTGGAAGGGGCCTCTGAGATCTTCTAGTCCAACCCCCTGCTCTAGCAAATGGCTGTTTGGTCTATTTTTGAAAACCTCCAGTGATGGAGCACCCACAACTCCAGGAATCAAGGTTTTCCACTGATTAATTGTTCTCACGAACATTTTCTTCTTACTTTAGGCTGGATATCTCTTGAATGATCTTCCACCTTTTACTTCTTGCCTTGCCCTCATGATAATATTCTTCACTCCTCACAGATTTCCCGAAGCCAGACATAACATGGACTTTTAGCTCTCAGTAGACCTTTGTCCCTGAATTTATCCAATCTGCCTTTAAAGCCATCAGGCTGTAATCAATTCCACCACTTAATTGGATGCTGGATGAAGAAGATATTTGGTTGATGTCTTTTCCAACTACTTCCAATCAGCTCCAATGGATAGTTCCCCAAAACAAAAATCACACTAGACTGCATTGTATGTCTCGCTAAAGCTGCAACTCTTCAACCAAAGCTGTAAATATATGAACAAAGGAACTTTTTTAAAAAATGGCATTGAATAAATATAGATATATAGATAGAGACATAGACATAGATATAGATGATAGAGATAGATACAGAAATAGATGATATATAGATGTCAGTGATAGAGATAAGAGATAATTTTAATTTATATAATCAGCTAGAGATATAGATGTAGATGATGATATATAATATAGATGTAGATGATAGAATATGCCTGCTATTATGTACTATTCATTCTGTCTATGAGGGAAGTCAGAAAGATCAAGATGGCAGCCACTAGTTTAAGCCCCACCCTTTTTTAATACCTCTGTAAAAAAGGATGGGGAATTCTGGGAGCTGAAGTCCACAGGTCTTAAAGTTACCCAGGTTAGACACCTCTGATCTAGGTCAAACCTTAGAGAAACATATTAGTTCAGCCAGTCATAAACTGCTTTCCAGAATTGTGCTAAGCAAAAGGCAAAAATGTACAAAGCCTCAGCTACACTAAAGTGTGTTCCAATCTCTGTAAAGGGGAAATGGGATATTTGACAAATACATGCTTTAAAAAACGCCTTTCCCTCTTCAATATACTGTATTTTCTACAATGCTGCCTTCACGACTCTCTTGTCCCCTTCTGATTTCAACTCTTTTAACTTCTTGCTTCTTGTAAAAACGACCATTTAATTAAATCAGTGATAAAATTATTTTGCTGCTTGCTCAGAGCTGTGTGTCAAGAGAAGGAATCAATTAATTCAAAGCAAAGGTTAAACAGAAATAAAATCATAAGGATTCTGGTGTTCTAGTTATTAAAAACAAAACAGGAAAGCACAGCAAAAATCTCTGAAAACACTCACACCCACCTATATAATCCACAGACATAAACACAACCTTTGCTCATACTTTATGGTAGGAAAAGTCTGGAAGGCTCTAGAACAGTTTAAAAGAGAAAGCCAGACAATTATTATCTCCTAAAAACCTTACCAAAACCAGGATGTTAAGATAAATGATTCCATCTATCCATAAACAAATGTTTTCCTCAACTGGTCAACTTTTAATCACCACTGTCACTAAGAGCAAAGCAATATTGCAATGCTTGTAATTGCAGTTAATTGATTCTTCGTCTACTGCACAAAATGCATAGCTCAGATTTTCCAAGACTACTGAATTAAACCTGTTCAAGGAGTCACACAAGGTAGTTTCAGACAACCTGCTAATCCAAATAACTAGCTACCTTCCATAAGGACAATGACAATTTTAAGAGCCAGAAATAAGGAAAGTGAGAAAAAATAATTAGTAATAATCATTGCAATAATGTTAACAAACTATATAAATTAACAACAATGTACACTGTCCATAATACACCACCCTTCACACCAGATTCTTTTAGATTTAGGATTATGATATCTTTTGCCTGCAAAAATCCTATTGTACACTAGGGGGAATAAGGTAAGTGGTAGTCATACCTCTTTGCAGCCATCTAGTGGCACTCCATGTCTGTGCAACCCAGATCTGATTAATTCAAAACAAAGGTTAAAAGAAAATAAAATCATAAGAATTCTGGTGTTCTAATTATTATTTTTAAAAAAAACAGGAAAACAAAGCAAAAACCTCTGAAAACACTCATATCCATCCATAATCCATAATTACACACATTTTTCAAGCTGGTTGTTGAAATAATTTGTTTCCTGGATTTCTACAATTTCTTGAGCCATAAATTGTTATCTTTTTTTTTTTTTTTTGATCAAAGGGGGAAAACATTCAGAAGTATCCAGAGATCTTCTTGCATATTTCCAAGATTTAAAGATTTAACATTTTAAGGAACACATAGCCAGGAGATTTCTGTATAGCACATTTCCTGAAATTATCTTATGGAAAAGCTCCCAATGAATGGCCATTACATAATAAGTTTCCAAGCGCTTTTCATATTATTTGAGTAGCAAGGCCATCAATGTGCAGGTTTGACTGGCTTTTTGCATAAAGACACCCATTGTCTTCGTTTCTGCATTTCCTTGCAAGGTTGAGATTGTTGAAGGATGCTTCCCAGCTAGGATCATGTTGGAAAGGTCAGGGAAATAAATTGTTCTTACATATAACCGTGTCTGAGTTAATTCAAACTTTTAAGGTATGTCCATGACATCTGCCCCAGTTGGTAGATTTTCTAGCTTCTTCTACAGCTTGTTCTGGTTTGGGTATGTCTAATCTGATCAAGAGTTCATAGAACCTGACAGTTTGCACATATTTTTTTTTCTGTTATAATTCTGTTATAATTAAAAGTGGTATTCATGCTATCAAACTTTTCTATATACCTGGATGGACATGGCTGTGACTTGTCACCATGCCAGCACTCTGGAATAATATCCTGCATCTTTACATTAGAAAGGCATAGAACTTGGGAATCTCAGAAGTCCTGTGGCAGAATTATGGTTAATACAGGTAGTCCTTGACTTACAACGGTTCATTTACTGACCATATCACTTTATAATGCCTTGGTAAGGCCACACTGGGAATACTGTATCCAGTTTTGGTCACCACAATGTAAAAAAGATGTTGAGACTCTAGAAAGAGTGCAGAGACTACCAACAAAGAGGATTAGCGGACTGGAGGCTAAAATACCTAAATAACAGTTGCTGGAATTGGGTATGTCTAGTCTAGTGAAGAGAGGGACCAGGGGAGACATGATAGCAGTCTTCCAATATTTGAGGGGCTGCCACAGAGAGGAAGGAGTTAAGCTGTTTTCTAAAGCACCTGAAGGCCAGACAAGGAATAATGGATGGAAACTGAACAAGGAGAGATTCAATCTGGAAATAAGGAGAAACTTTCTGACAGGGAGAACAATCAACCAATGGAACAGCCTGCCCTTGGAAGTTGTGGGAGCTTCATCACTGGAGGCTTTCAAGGAGAGATTGGACTGCCATTTGTCAGAAATGGTGTAGGGTCTCCCACTTGGGCGGGGGTTGGATTATGTATCAGAATGATCAAACAAATGGCAACTTCAAATCTCAACAAATAAATGCTCTGTCTTACATATTGGCAAAAAAAATCAGAAAATAAAATACAGGCTGAATATTCAAGACCTTGTGGATGATCCAAACTCTGTCAAGGATCTTGGAGTACTCATCTCTAATGATTTAAGTGCTAGAGCCCACTGTAACTTAATGCCAAAAAGGCGTTAAGAGTTGTTAACCTAATCTTACGTAGCTTTTTCTCTGGTAATATTACACTACTAACTAGAGCATACAAAACATTTGCTAGACCAATACTCGAATACAGCTCATCAGTCTGGAAACCACATTACGTATCTGATATTAACACAGTTGAGAAAGTCCAGAAATATTTCACAAGAAGAGTTCTCCTCTACTCATTGCAGAATACCTTATGCCACCAGACCTAGAAAACCTAGAACTACGCCGCCTTCGGTCCGATCTAAGTATAGTATATAAAATCATACATTGCAATGTCCTACCTGTCAATGAATACTTCAGCTTCAACCATAACAATACAAGAGCAAACAAAAGATACAAACTCAAGGTTAATCGCACCAAACTTGATTGCAGGAAATACGACTTCAGCAACAGAGTGGTCAATGTTTGGAATACTCTACCTGACTCTGTGGTTTCTTCCCCAAACCCCCAAAACTTTAACCTTAGACTGTCTACTATTGACCTCACCCCTTTCCTAAGAGGTCTGTAGGGGGCGTGCATAAGCGCACCAACGTGCCTACCATCCCTGTCCTATTGTTTCTTTTTATTTTTCTTATATATATCCATGTATTCATAACTATGTTTTTACTTATACCTATTATCTTGTAAGCAATTGACAAACCAAATAAATAAATAAATAGATGACCTACAAGGTCCCTTCCAACTCTGATTATCTGATCTGATTTTCAAATTGCATATAGAAAAGAGCAAGGGACAAGAGAAATTATTGTTGATGTGTGTTAGGGTGTACCAACATTTCAGGTAGTCCTCGGCTTATGACCACAATGGAGCCCAACATTTCCATTGCTAAGCGAGACAATTGTTAAAGTGAGTTTTGCCCCATGTTACGACCTTTCTTGTTAAGTGAATCATTGCAGTTGTTAAGTTAGTAACATGGTTGTTAAGTGAATCTGGTTTCCCCCATGGACTTTGCTTATCAGAACGTTACAAAAGGTTATCTCAGGACCCTGGGACACTGCAACCCGTCATAAGTATGAACCAGTTGCCAAGTGTCTGAATTCTGATCGTGTGACCAGGCGGGGTGCTGCAATGGTCATAAGTGTGAAAAATGGTTATAGGACACTTTTTTTCAGCGTTGGCATAACTTTGGTCACTAAATGGACTGTTGTAAGTTGAGGACTACCTGAATTATAAGCAGTACTGGTAAGAGTAGCAAACTACTCAAAGCAATAGCACTTCAACTTATATACTGCTTCATAGTGCTTTACAGGCCTCTCTAAGCGATTTACAGAGTCAGCCTATGGCCCCCAACAATCTGGGTCCTCATTTTACTGACCACAGAAGGATGGAAGGCTGAGTCAACCTTGAACCAGTCAGGATCGAATTCCTGGCAGTCGACAGAATTAGTCTGCAATACAGCATTCTAACCACTGGCATAGCACACCCATTTCCCTTTTCATGTAAGGCTCCAATCTATGTTAGATGATGATCCTAAGAATTATTTTGTGAGCATATCAAATTCAACATCTCGTGCAAAACTTTGCACAATGTTAAATTCGCTTTTCTTGGTATTGCTATGTAGACTGACCACTTCAATCTGTGTGGACATTGTGTTCTCCAGATCTGCTGATATGATTTAATTAGAACCTTCATTAATTCTTGCGCACACATTCAACTTCAACCTGAACCTAGCTATGAAGTTCTTTGCATCAATGGTTGGGACACTGATGACTGAACAGTATGTGTGCAACCTACAACACAGATATTCTTGGAAGTAAGTACATAATTGACGTAACACACCAAGCAGTATGACAACATTTCTTATCTTGTCCTCTCTAGAAGAAACACTCCATAATAACTACAAATAACTATATAAAGTTAAGTCAGTGCTTAAACTTATTACAAATCTAGACCATACAGCAGCATGTGGTGTTATCTTTGAAGTTTTAAAGCATGGAGGCTTTTCAAAAATGAATAATAAACTCATACCCCTGATCCTTTCTTTAAAATCTGGATAGTCAAATTACAGATTAACAGAGTTGGAAGGGACCTTGTAGGGGATGCTGCAATGGTCGTAAGTGTGAAAAATGGTCGCATGTCACTTTTTTTAGTGCTGTTATAAGTTTGAACAGTCAATAAATGAGCTATTGTAAATTAAGGATTACCTGTATGCCAAAATGACTAACATGCCCGTCTATCCATCCCTCCAAATTTATCTTGCATTTTTTTAAAAGTTTAAAATAAAATAAAATAAAATAGACATAGGCAAGTTGCAAAATATTGGCTTCTGATGCCATCTTTACTTCTATGTTCCCCCACTTGGCATTGGGAAAATCAGAAGTGGTGTTTAGATGCAGTGGAGAGTTAGTTTCTCAACCGTCCTGCAATCAGTGTCACCCTCCTATAGAAATGTTGCAAAGGGAACATTTTGGGGAAATTGTGGGGCACAAAGAGGAAGGAAGAATTGCATAAGCTGCCCAAGTTTAAATCTGCTCATCTCTGGAGTGTTTTGTGAATGTCATCTATGCTTCTTCTTTTTTGAATATATTTTTTATTGTTTACATATATAAATATATTGAATAAAGTGTAATTGGCCATGGCATTCCAATTGCCATAAAACAGAAGAAAAAACAGAATAACATATATGCAAATTTATATATACAAATTTTTGTACAACAATTTGTGACCATTGTGTATCAACTCCTCTATCATTCTTACATTCCTCTATTCTTTCCAAGTCCCCCTCATCCGATTCTTTCGTCTCCCAACTTCTACCTCGTGTTTCTAACCATTGATAAAACCTATCCCATGTTAAATAGTATTCTGTATCTCATTTATCTTTTATTTTTAATGTTAGTCTGTCCATTTCCGCACAGTCTAGTATCTTCCTTATTGTCTCATACTCTAACGGGGTGTTTTTGTTCTTCCACTCTTGCGCATATACAATTCTTGGTGTGGTCAAAACATGTAATATTAAATATATTGTCCCTTTGTCATAACCTTCTGGTCATCTATGCTTCTTATGAGCACAGGAGTTTCCCTTCAGTGTTTTGTTCCATTTTGTAGGGCAAAAAAGGAGCTACACTTGAAGGTCTGTCCCTTTGTGTCACATAATATATATCAATAGTTTGTATTTCAAACTTATTTTTGGAATTTCCAGAGTCATACTTGCGAGCATGCTTGATTTTTCATTCATTTGTTCTTCATTCATTTAGATTTTTATCCCACTTTTTATTACATTATAAGCAACTCAAGGCAGTGAACATGCTATAATGCTTCTTCCTCCTTGTCTTTTCCCCACAACAACAACAACTCTAAGGTGGGCTGGGCTGAGAGAGTGACTGATCCAAAGTCACCTTGTTGGCTTTGGTGCTTGAGGTGGGACTAGAATTTAAAAGAATCTCCTGGTTTCTAAGCCATTTTTCTCACCACAACAACCCTGTAAGGCAGGTTGGGCTGAGAGGGTGGGACTGGCCCAAGGTCACCCAGCTAGCTTTCATGGCTAAGGCAGGACTAGAACTCACAGTCACCTGGTGATTGGCCCAGACACCCAAACTTCTTTCATGCCTAAGGCAGGACTAGAACTCACTATCTCCTAGTGATTGGTCCAAAGTCACACAGTTGGCTTTCACGCTTTTGGAAGAAATATCCTTCTGGGTTTAGTTCCAAGTGGGGAAAAAGATACTGGAAATATGGAGGTTGTTTGGAAAGATGGTTTAAAGGTGGACAGGATCACATGCCCTGGATGAAGAAAGAAGGAAAAAGGGCTGAGATGCGGAGAGACCCTTAGTTTAATAACCTCTGTTGGGCCCCACTCTAGTGTGTCCTGTTCCTGTGTAAAAAATGGCTGTCAGACTCCCAGGGGCGGGGGCCTTAATTAACTTTGTAGGCTTTGTCTGGACCACATGGCTTCACCTGAGTGTTGGCTGATGCAATCTCCCAGGCCAGGTGGTGAGATGGGTAGAGGGCTTTGTTATGTAGAATGCTCTGGCCTAGGCCTAAATGGCCCATTAGCAAAGGTGGGGTGGGCTGAGTTTCTATTCTTTTTAGTTTATTCTTTTTAGCTTATTCTTTTTATTCTGCCTTTTTAATATTTCCTAGGATATTTCAATTTTCTAGGAGAGGGGTGGGTGCTAACTTCCTACAATGCCTAAGGACTAGAACTCAAGAGTCTCCTGGTTTTTAGGCCAGCACCTGACCGCTGAATGAATTATAGTTAACTAAAGTCTATGTATACATAAAGAAATATGTATGTGACCTACTACTGGGATATGGAGGGCTCCCGATTACAATGCAGGACTTACTTGTTAGAGACACTCGTTTCCATTTTGAACCCTATCTTTATACCTGCCTATAACCTCTGAGCGAATGGGAGCATTGTGAACTCACTAAAAGTTTATGATGCATATACTGTATGCTTCAACGTTTGTCTGTCTGATGTGTGTTGACACTGATTAGACAAGTAAAATAAATAATGTACAAGGACACAGTCTGCAGCAAGCTACCCTTAGCCTTGTCATACACGTGTGTGACCCAAAGTTCAATG
The DNA here is from genome assembly GCF_049901735.1 of Notechis scutatus. Taxonomy (NCBI): domain Eukaryota; kingdom Metazoa; phylum Chordata; class Lepidosauria; order Squamata; family Elapidae; genus Notechis; species Notechis scutatus. The sequence goes on along the minus strand of NC_142010.1, from coordinate 257,242,605 downwards.
CCATCAAGAAACCAATGACATTAAACTATTACTTTGTTGTACATCTGACCTTTTTAGCTTGCTTACTCAGTGTCTGGCCACGGCCATTGACAAAATGTACTCTGCTGTAATTTTTGGGAGCGCCTAGAGCAGGGATGGCAACCAGAGGCAGTCCTCGACTTACAACCAAATTTAAGCCCAACATTTCTGTTGCCAAGTGAGGCAGCTGTTAAGTGAGTTTTGCCTCATTTTTATGACCTTTCTCACCACAGTTGTTAAGCAAATCACTATTGTTACATTAGTAATATGGTTGCTAAGTGAATCTGCCTTCCCCATTGACTATGCTTGACAGGTTACAAAAGGGGATCATGTGACCCCAGGGCACTGCAACCGTCATAAATACAAGTCAGTTGCCAAGCCTTTGAATTTTGATCACATGACCATGGGAATGTTGCAATGGTCAAAAGTGTGAAAAATGGTCATAAATCACTGTTTTCAGTGCTGTTGTAACTTTGAACAGTCACTCAATGCATTATTGTGAGTCAAAAACCATCTTTAGGGTCCCTTCATCGGTAGACTTCAACTCCCAGAATTCCTTAGGCAGCTGAGGAATTCTGGGAGTTAGTTCTTAAAGGGGCCATTGTCGCTCATCCCTAGTTTAGTGAAAGGTCTTCCTTCTTTTTTTTTTTCCCCAACAGAACACTTAATGGTTGTGTCATTCCAACTTTAAGGTGTTTCTTAGCGAGACTTTAAGGTTCAATGACACAGCTTCATTCAAATGATAGGCGTCAAGACTCCACCTTCTCTTTGAAACCTTGTTTTCATCACTCTTCCCACTGAGCACGGATTGGTCGCTATGTCAGCTGTTTCTGGACTCACCTTCAGACACCAGACAGCTATAAAACTCTGCAGAGGCGTACCCCTTAGCTCACTCAGGGATGTCACCTCCTAAGAAAGACACCATGTTCTTGCCAAAGACATTGGTCTGGAGAAATTTTTCTTACCTATATGCCATACATGAGTTCATTTATTTGTTTCTTTCTGCAATGCCAGGTAGCTGCATTAACATAATTCCAAGACGTTTCCTCCTTCCCCCCACAAATACAGAAAACACAAAGAAGGAAAGAAAAAAAAACCACCCCAACCCTACTACCATTTAAATAAAAGTCAGGCACTATGTATGTTGAAACTTTTATTTAAGTCTATGTATACATAAAGTCTATGTATACATTATCGTATTGAGAAATTCAGCAGATTAGAATGTATTGCTCTTTAAAATAGATCCTGAAATCCAACTAAGTTTGAGAAAATTGTACTCCTTGCTTTTGAAATTCACTTAGGTGAACTGGATTCTCTTCAGCTTCAGAACGTAGTGGAGAAATTATACAATTGTGGGGATTTTGATTCCTGCTAAGTGGCCGCAAAAGGATCCATATCATTTGGGCAAATGGTCTAAAATTCTTCCATTTGTGGTGGTCAGGTGATAAAGTTATACCATTTTTGCAAAATAATAGCAATGGCACTTACACTTACTGATATATACTGCTTTACAGTGCTTTACAATCCTCTCGAGGGGTTTACAGAGTCAGCATATTTCCCCCAACAATTTGGATAATAATAATAATAATAATAATAATAGTAGTAGTAGTAGTAGTACTATTATCAGTATTATCAGTATTATTATTATCATTATTATTCACTGGAAACTATGCCAAAAGTTTGGATTTGAGTATAGTAATAACTACTGGGAACATCAGGTTGAGGTTGTGGAGAATGAAAAAGTCAAGATCTTATGGGACTTCAGAATTCAGACTTGACAGGCACTTGGCCCACAACACACCTGACATAACAACAGTTGAAAAGAAAAAGGTTTGGTTCATTGACATTGCAATACCTGGTGATGCACAAATTGGAGACATACAGCAAAAAAATAAATAAATCACAAAGTACTGGGACTTACAAATTGAAGTTGAGCCACCTTGGAAAAAGAAATCATGTATTATCCCAATTATAATTGGAGCCCTTGGAGCAATACCTAAAGGGCTGCCTCTCTATTTGGAAATTCTGAATTTATCAGATTTGAATTCCGATTCTACAAAAAACCACCCTATTGGAACAGCTTATATCCTCCAACGCTACCTTGATACTTCCTAGGTCCTTGGTTAGGACTTGAGCTGTTGAGCCACCAACCAGCCCCAAAGGCTGTGAATCTCACTAACGGTTAACCAATAATAATAGAGAGATAAGTAAAGAAAGTCCTTGACTTAGGACCGTAATGAAGTCTGCCCATTATGGTCATAAATTGAGTTAGCATATGGCCAGATGAGAACCTATGACCATTTTTTGTAGTGGTTAATAAATGAACACATAGTCCTTAAGTGAACCCACTGTTTGCTGTACGGCTTTTTTGTGAAACCAGAAGTAAATGCTGCTTTTGGGGAAAAACATAAATTGTGCTCACGTGATTAGTAAATGTAGGCTGGTTGGAGAGTGAACAAAATGCAGTCATGTAACTGGGGGAGGGGCTGGCCATTGGAACTTTGGAATTGAGTCATTAAGTACTCTTGGGGAGAGGGCCGTCATAAATTGAGGATTACTTGTATCATCACTATGTAAAAAATTGAATGCTCTCTAGGGCTAAGCCTATTGCATTTATTTGCAGGACCAAACTAGCTATAAGCTTAAAAATTAAGAATTGACCAACTATTTAATTGTAGCAGCCAAAAGAACAATGGTGCAACAGTGGCAAACTTTAGATAATTTAACAACTGTGTTGTGGATTAGTTAAAGTCTCTCAAATTGCTGCATTAAAAAAACCGAATAAGAGTAATGGGAGTCCTCCGCAGACTTATGTGCTGCACCTCACATTCCCTGGCTGAACATTTTCTTCAAATTGCAAGGTCATCTTCGCCCCTCCCTAGATGTGATTCAATGTATCAATGTGCTTTGAGTCACATCCATGGCAATCCACCTTGCCTTGCATGAGGCTGCAGCGCCCAGGCAGGAAGCCAGGCAGGAACACAGAGCACCTTTCCATTACCAGCTTCACAAAACTGTAAAGGAGGGTGGAGGCAGGGGTCAGGTTTTTTCCCTTCCTTCCTTCCCTCCCTCCCTGTCCCTCCCCCTTCCTTTCCTCCCTCCCTTTCCTTCCCTCCCCCTCCTTCCTTCCTCTGCCCTTTCCTTCCTTTTTTCTTTTTCTCTCTCCTTCCTTCTTCCCTCCCTCCCTCTTCCCTTCCTTCCTTCCCTCCCTCATTTCTCCTTCCTTCCTTCCCTTATCATCCCTTCTCCTCCCTCTTTTTTCTCTCTCCTTCCTTCCTTCTTCCCTCCCTTCCTCCTCCCTTCCATTCCTTCCTTCCCTTCTCTCCCTGTCCCTCCCCCTTCCTTTCCTCCCTCCTTTCTCCCTTTCCTCCCCCTCCTTCCTTCCTCTGCCCTTTCCTTCCTTCCTTTCTTTCCTCCTTCCTTCCTTCCCTCATTTCTCCTTCCTTCCTTCCCTTATCACCCCTTCCCCTCCCTCCCTTTTTCTCTCTCCTTCCTTCCTTCTTCCCTCCCTTCCTCCTCCCTTCCATTCCTTCCTTCCCTTCTCTCCCTGTCCCTCCCCTTCCTTTCCTCCCTCCTTTCTCCCTTTCCTCCCCCTCCTTCCTTCCTCTGCCCTTTCCTTCCTTCCTTTTTTTCCTCCTTCCTTCCTTCCCTCATTTCTCCTTCCTTCCTTCCGTGTCCCTCCCCTTCCTACCCTCCCCCTCATCCCTTCCTTCTCTCCCTTCCTCTTCTCTCTCCTTCCAAGCTCCGTTTCCCTTCCTCCACCCCCAAATCCCGGAAAACAGATTCCAGAACCTAAAAGCCCCGAAGTGTTAAGGAGACTTTGGAGAAAGGAGCCCCGCGACCTCCCCGGCGGGAGTCTCTCAGCCCCCCTTTCCTCAGCCTGAGCCGTCCGACCGGGCCAAAGAGGCGGGTGGAGGTCCAGATTGTGGAGCGGCCTACTCCACCGCCCATCCTCCCCTGCCGCCGGGCCTGCCTCGCACCACCAACCCCTTTCACCGAGTCGGCGCAGCTTCTGCGCCGCGTCTCCCGAGATGACCTCGGGGAAACCTCCCCTCCCCTGTGCCGGGCCAGGAGCACCAAGGCCGTCGGGACTCCGAGAGCCGCCTCCGCCCACACGGGGACTCCGGAGCGCCCCGGCTGAGCCGTGCCAGGCCGTGGCAAGTGGGGAGCCCGGTTGCCCCGGCCGTTCCCGGGCGAGCGGGAGCCCGGAGCCCCGCGGACCGTCCTTCCCTCGGCTGGCTGCCCTCGCCCGCCCTTTGCTCGGCTGGCTCCGTCCCCGCCCGCCCCAGCGCCGGCGGCGGCTCCTCTGATGCTGATGACTCAGGCGGCGGCTGGCCAGGCCAGCCCGGCAGTCGCCGCCGCCGCCGCCGCTTGGGCGATGAGTGGCTGCCGAGCCGGAGGGGGCCGGGCGGGCGGGACGGCCGGACGGGACCAAGCCAGGCCAAGGGCGCAGGGCGGCGCGGGGCCCCGGGGGGAGGGAGGGAGACGGCAGGCGCCGCCCGGCCCCGCTTGCGCAGCTGCCGGGCGGCCTCCAGCCCGAAGCGGGGCGGGGGCGGCTGCAGGGAGTCTGGGCGGAGGGAGTGGGGGGGGGGCAGCCCCGTCCTGCGAAGACCGCCCGGACGGACTGCGGAGCGCCTGTCAGGTCCCCGGTGCGAATCCTGCGCTGTCTTTCAAAGCCCACCTCGCAGGGCTGTCTCGAAAGGGAGGGGGAGGACCGATTTAATAGTTGGTTTTAATTTATATTTTTATTTGGGTTTTAACGTGTGTGTATTTTTTTTATGTCTATAAGCCACCCTGTTATCTCATGGTAAGAGAGAGAGAGAGAGAGAGAACAAGGAGAGATTCAACCTGGAAATAAGGTGGAATTTTCTGACAGGGAGAACAATCAACAATGGAACAGAAGTTGCCTTCAGAAGTTGTGGGAGCTTCATCACTGGAAGCTTTCAAGGAGACACTGGACTGCCACCTGTCAGAAATGGTGTAGGGTCTCCTGCTTAGGGGGGTTGGAACTAGATGACCTATAAGGTCCCTTCCAACTCCTATTATCTATATCTGTAGAGAGAGGTGATATATAGATAGATGATTGATAGACAGAAAGTATATCTAGAGAGACATCATCTTCTCAGAGTGAGAAGCACAGAGCTGAAGACAGAAGCCTGAAGATGATGAATGAGACTTCATCGAAACGTTGCCTAGATACTTCCAATCTTACGCGGGAGAAAACCCGAATAACCAAAGATCCACATACAAATACCTGCGAGAACCTCAGAAAACAAATTATATATATATATATATATATATATATATATATATATATATATATATATATATATATATATATATATATATATATATATATATATATTAGAGAGAGAGAGCTGTAGTATTCATATAAGTATAAATGCATGTGTGTATACATACATACATAATTCATTGGCTATCCATCTAACCAGGATAAGAAATTGTGTGTGTGTGTGTATCAATCTATATCCGTGCATTATTGTACACCCATCACCAGGCATCCTCCCCTTCTCGGATTGGGTGACCGTTGGGTTATCCTGCTGTCTGGGGACTCTGGGTTGTGCAGTCCCTGCACCCTGAAAGGAAGGGCTACCTTAACCCGCCCAACCTGACGCTCCTCCTCGTGACAACGTGGAAAGGCAACTCCTCCCTTATGGATTGGGGAGATGCTTTCCAGGCCCCGAAGGAGGTGGGTTTTTTATTGGAAAAGCTCCCCAACACCCCTGGTGGGTATCAGGCTTCAAAGCTTGGCAGCCTCCAGTGAGGCCGGGCCCTGAGAGACAGCAGTCTCCTTTGGGGTCAAAAAGGAAAAGAAGGCAAAAGGGTTCGGGCTGGAGATGAAAAACCTGTTCTGCCGCTCAGGGATTGGTGGAAGGAGGCTGTGACGTTGCACCTTGGCAGATGCCGAGTTGCCATTGGCTAGAAAAGAGGGAGTGGCAAAACTCTCTCAAGCCTGTTTGTCAAGCTTGGCGTCTTGGGAAGGTGTGGACTTCAACTCCCAGAATTCCCCCAGCCAGCTTTGTGAGGAATTCTGGGAGTTGAAGTCCACACCTTTCCAAGAGGCCAAGCTTGACCAACACTGTATTAAAGGCAAGCACTGATCCCCACAAAGGTACCACTGGTGGAGTTTCCTAAAATAATGAAATGAAATAATAAATAATAAAATAAAATAAAACAATAAAATATAATAATAAAAATATAATAAAATAATAAAATAAAATAAATAAAATAGTAAAGTAATTGATTAAAATAAAACAGTAAAATAAGAAAATAAAAATAGGTCAAATTACCTGAAATGTGTGGCCAGGGAGAACCTGAAAGTAGGTTTGGTCTGAAACAGAAGCAGATCTGTCTCTCAGCAGGATGGGGGAAAACAAGGAAAGCTTTAGTCTCACGGAGAAATAACTCAGCTCGGACTTTGGTTCTATTTTTAGGGTGAATTACACAGTAAAAAAACGTGTCTGTGGTGACGGGGTGTGGGTGGGAGCCGCCGTTTCATCTGCCTCTTGCTTTGGAAACTCAAGTGGTTTCAGTGGTGGATTGATAACCTGCTTTCGCCTCACATCCCAGTTGGCTCGCTGCAGGGAGCTCTTTGCGGGGCAGCCCTTGAAGAGGCTTCAGTAAAAATGGGGTAAGTGGCAGCAGCTTGCTTGTTCCTCAAAACAGGACAGAAACCCTCAGATAATTTGTATCTTTACAATTTATATTGTATCTTTACATTTTTTATAAATATATTTATATTTATATCTTTACAATTTACATTGTTTTATTTGTTCCCTACTGTGATTTGATTTCTTATTAGTAACCCATGACTATCACTAAGGGTTGTATCTTATGATTCTTGATGAATGCATTTTATTTTTTCTTTATGTACTCTGAGAGTGTATGCACCAAAGACCTAGTGTGTCAATCACATTTGGCCAATAAAGAATTCTATTCTATTCTATTCTATTCTATTCTATTCTATTCTATTCTATTCTATTCTATTCTATTCTATTCTATTCTATTCTATTCCATTCCATTCCATTCCATTCCATTCCATTCCATATTTTCTATTCTATTCTATTCTATTCTATTCTATTCTATTCTATTCTATTCTATTCTTCCATTCTATTTAATATTTTCTATTCCATTCCATTTCATTCTATTCCATATTTTCTGTTCTATTTTATTCTATTCATTCCATTCTATTCTATTTTATTATTCTCATTCCATTCCATTCTGTTCCATATTTTCTCTTCTGTTCTATTCCATTCCATTCCATATATTCTGTTCTATTAAAGTATCCTTGGGACCATCCTTGGATTCTGGACGTATTTAATCTTATTGCTTTGGGACTTTCTTCCAAAGAAGATGGATCTGAAGCTAAGACGGTAGTCCTCAACGTCTTACCACAATCGAGCCCAAAATTTATGTTGCTAAGTGAGATATTTGTTAAGTGAGTTTCCCCCCACTTAATTATTTTTCTTGCCCCATTTGCTAAGTGAATCACTGTGGTTGTTAAATTAGTTACATGGTTGTTAAGTGAAACTGGTTTCCCCCTTGATTTTCCTTTTCAGAAAGTTGTAAAAGGGGATCACATGACCCTGGGACATTGCAACCATCATAAATATGAGTCCCTTGCCAAGCGTCTGAATGTAAATCATGTCACCACAGGGATGCTGCAATAGTCATAACTATGAAAAAATGGTCATAAGTCACTTTTTTCAATGCCATTGTAACTTCAAATGGTCACTAAGCAAACTGTTGTAAGTCAAAGGACTATCTGTATTTCCATTTGGTCAGAGAAGGGTTTTTTTTACATAAAATGAGGCATTTAAAATGAAGCTAAATTTTATTTTATCTGGTTAGGTGTCTTTTCACTGGCCATTGTTAAACCTTCAGTTTTATAGGCAGTCCTCAACTTACCAACTTACAAATGAGCCCCAAATTTATGTTGGTAAGTGAGACATTGGTTAAGTAAGTTTTGCCCCATTTTACGACCTTTCTTGTCACTGTTTTCAAGTTGCCAAGTTCGAGAAACACTGTTGTACAATCCTGTGAACCTCCAAAGCATCATGCTGCATTTGAAAAATATAATATACAATTAAAATTAACCCAGCATGGATATACAGTATTTAAAAAGTAATTTCTTGGCATCCTCAAACTCCATGTTGGCAGAGATAAAAATGTTAGTCGTGATAGACTATTTTCCCGCTGTAGAGTATTGAAAAGATAATTAATTTGTGTCCTTAGGCCAAACTTCAACATGAAAAGCCCCTCCTGGCATTAAGTCTGGAGACTAAACTTGGACGACAGAATAAATGCCCTAAAACTAGGATTTGTGCTTGTGATTTTAGCTCCAAGCAACATTTGGACCAATCAACATCCTTGTAGTGCATACCAAAGGAGCCATATGGGTTCATAGATCATGCTAAGGGTTAGGGTTAGTTCATCAAATTAACTGTTAGAAGTGCATCTACCATTAAGCTGCATTCCCACATCTTAAGACCAGAATAACAGAATAATAATAACAGAGTTTAAAGGGACCTTGGAGGTCTTCTAGCTCAAGCAGGAGACTCTATATCAGTGGTGGCTAACCTTTTTGGGCTCCTATGCCAAAAATTGTGCATGCACTTGCACACTTGCACTTGCGTGTCAGCACCCAGAAGGCAATGTGCGCGCCCCCACGCCCCCTATGCATACCACACGCAATCCGCCCACCCGCCCCGCCGCCCCCTACCTGCACTGCGCCTCACAGCTGATTTTCGGCAGGTTTGAGGCTTTTTCGCCTTCCCAGAGGCTTGAGGAAGGCTTCTACAGGCTTTGCAGGCCGAAAACTAGCCCCATTTTGTCACTTCCAATATTTTCAGAAAAACAGGAAGTGATGAAATGGGGCTAGTTTTCGGCCTGCAAAGCCCGCAGAAGCCTTCCTCAAGCCCTTGGAAGGCCAAAAAAGGCCTCAAACTGGCCGAAAATCAGCTGTGAGGCACACGTATGCCCAGTGAGGTAAGTTTGTCTGTAGCTCGCGTGCCGGCACAAATAGCTCCGCGTGCCACCTGTGGCACACATGCCATAGGTTCGCCATCACGGCTCTATACCTGTGATGGCAAACCTATGGCACGCATGCCGGAAGTGGCACGAAGAGCCACTTCTGCCGGCATGTGAGAGGTCGCCCGGAAGAGCCCCACTGCGCATGCGCATGTGCCCTCCACCAGCCAGCTGATTGTCGGGTATCTGCCATCCATGTGCGTGGGGTGACGCATGCATGGGAGATGCATGCGCATGCACAGAGGCATGTGGCATGTGAGCGGGTCGCATGTGCATGCGCAGAGGTGCACGGTGTGCATGCAGAGGGACACGCATGAATGCGCAGGGGGGCGGGGGGAGTCGCTCGTGCATTGCATCATGGGTGCAGGCATGCAAGCAAGCGAATGCGTGCACACGAGTGCATGCACTTTTGGCACGCAATGTGGAAAAGATTAGCCATCACTGCCCTATCCCATTCCAGAGAAGTGGCTTAAAAGCCTCCAGTGATGAAGCTCCCACAACTTCTGTAGGCAATCCGCTCCACTGATGAATTGTTCTAACTCTCAGGAAATCTCTCCTTAGTTCTAGGTTGGTTCTCTCCCTTCATTAGTTTCCATCCATCGCTTCTCGTCTTTCCTTCGCCGCTTTAGAAAATTGGTTGATCCCCTCTTCTTTGTGGCAAATGTCAAATGTTGGGACACTGCTACCATGTAATCGCCACTCCTTCTTTTCAATAACTAGCCAGCTGCAGTTATTAAGTTAGTAACGGGATTGTTAAGTGAATCTGGTTTCCTCATTAACTTTACTTATCGAAAGCTGGCAAATTTTTTAACAACCGGTTCTGTGGACGTGGCTAGGTGGGTGTGGCCATGTGACTGGGTGGGCGTGGCCTTTTTTGCAGCACACATACCCCCCCTTTTTTTTGGCCTCCTGGGCCTTAGAGGCGCCTCCTGGGGGAGGCTTTTTGCTCCCAGGAAGCTTCCTTGGGGCCCAGGAAGGCAAAAAACAGAGCAGGGGGGCACAGAATCATAACAACCAGTTCTTTAGAACCGGTCCGAACCGGTAGAATCACATGAGCCAGGGACACTGCTACCATCATAAATACGAGTCACTTGCCAATCCTATTAATTTTCGTCACCAAGAGGACGCTGCAAGGGTCGTTAAGTGTGGAAAAACTGTCAAAAGTTAACTTTTTTTCCACTTTGGTCACTAAACGAACGGTTGTAAGTCAAGGACTATCTACATTAATTGCACCGCCATATCTTTGCAGCTACATCCACTAGACATTCTCAGATTTCTTCAGAAGATGCAGGTGGATAACCAGAGGTTGGCTTCCAAAATTTCAGCAATGGTTTCTCTCTCTGCCCAGTTGCTGGGTGGGCGTGACCATGCTGGGCGTGGCCCTGCTGGGCGTGGCCTAGCCATCCTCCTGCACCCTCTCTGGGCTCTGGAGACCTTCTTCCAGTCTCCGGGAGGGCAAAATGGCCTCCCCTGGGCTCCAGAGGCTCTCTGTTGCTTGGACTTCCAGAACTTCCAGGAGGCCCATTTTTCACCTTCTCTGAGCCTCCACACAGGCCCTGCACTTACCTGGCATCCAAAACGGGCCCCGTGGAGATTCCTGGGAGGGGAAGGAGTGGTTGTAGGGTGGGATTTGGCGGTTCTCACAGCTACAGGTTCTCCTGAACCTGTAGCGGCCCACCCCCTGTGTTTAACCAGTTCAACAGTCTTATTTGATCTATTTTATTTGATCAAAAAAATAAAAAACAAAAATGCTGGCCTTGGTGTCCCCTCTCACTGTGTCTTTTCACAGAGTCCTTCTCCTTTCTCAAAAGTAGTGAGAGAGAACCCTGAACTGATCCGTTACCCAAAACATTTTGGAATCAAGCCAGCGTTACATGGTTTTATGGTACAGGTAGTCCTTGGTTGATGACCACAATCGAGCCAAACCAAATTTCTGCACCTCTATAACTGTCGGCTTCGGTTCTGCAACCCAACAAGACAGACACAGACTTCAGAGGATAATTAGGCCTGCAGACAAAACAATTACTACCAACCTGCCTTCCATTGAGGATCTGTATACTGCATGAGTCCAAAAGAGGGCTGTGAAAATATCTACAGACCCCTCACATCCTGGACACAAACTGTTTCAACTCCTTCCCTCAAAACGACACTATAGAGCACTGCACACCAGAACAACTAGACACAAGGACAGTTTTTTCCCAAATGCCATCACTCTGCTAAACAAATAATTCCCTCAACATTGTTTAACTATTTACAAAGTCTGCACTACTGTTACTATTAATCTCCTCATCACTCCTTATCACCCCTCCCTTCCCACTTGTGACTGTAGGACTGTAACTTTGTCGCTTGTATCCTTATGATTTACATGAATTATTGAGTCTATCATCTGCACCTCTATAACTGTCTGGCTTGGTTCTGCAACCCAACAGGACAGACACAGACTTCAGACAATACTGCAGAAAAAACAATTACTACCCACCTGTCTCCAACTGAGGACCTGTATACTGCACGAGTCAAAAAGAGGGCTGTGAAAATATTTACAGACCCCTCACATCCCGGACATAAACTGTTTCAACTCCTTCCCTCAAAACGACACTATAGAGCCCTGCACACCAGAACAACTAGACACAAGGACAGTTTTTTCCCGAAAACCATCACTCTGTTAAACAAATAATTCCCTCAACACTGTTCAACTATTTACAAAGTGTGCACTATTATTTATCTTCTCACCACTCCTTATCACCCATCCCCTCCCACTTGACTGTTTCCTAGTATGATTTGTTTGTTGATTGTACCCTGTGACTATCATTAAGCGTTATACGTTATGATTCTTGATTCTTAACGAATTTATATTTTCTTTATGTATACTGAGAGTATTTACACCAAGACAAATTCCTTGTGTGTCCAATCACACTTGTCCAATAAAGTATTCTATTCTATTCTATTCTATTCTATTCTATTCTATTCTATTCTATTCTATTCTATTCTATTCTATTCTATGGACTGTTTCCTAGTATGATTTGATTGCTTATTGTACCATATGACTATCATTAAATGTTGTACCTGATGAATCTTGACTCTTGAAAAATGTATCTTTTCTTTTATGTACACTGAGAGCATTTGCACCAAGACAAATTCCTTGTGTGTCCAATCACACTTGGCCACTAAAATAATTCTAATTCTAATTCTTTTGCTATGTGAGTCATTCATTAAGTTTTGCCCCCTTTCTTGCCACAGTCGCTAAATGCATGACTACAGTTGTTAAATGAGAACCATGGTCGTTAAGTGAATCTGACTTTGCTTGTTATGTCACAAAAGGGGATCACATGACCCCGGGACATTGCAACCAACATAAATATAAGTCAGTGACAAGCAGCTGAATTTTGATCATGTGACCATGGGCATGCTGCAACAATCATAAAACAGTCGTAAATCACTTTATTTCATGGCAGTTGTAACTTCGAATGGTTACTAAATGAACTGTTGTAAGTGTGGGGCTATTTGTCTCCTGCCTAAAACAACATATCAACCTTTTATAGGATGAGTGGGTTAGCTTTTCAGTTCCTCACAGAAAGGAATATTTAGACCAACTTTTCAATGTGCATTAGATGCACAGGTGAGGGTGCATCTACCTTAGAATCTCTCCTTAAAAAATGTTTTGATTCCTCCGACCTGTAAAAAGGTGGAATTCGAAAACTAAGGTGAGACTTTTGGCAGTCAACAGAGTTTGTTTGTTCAATTCCTCGTCTTATGACTCCCAAGGAGGTTACCTCAGCTCTTTGCCCAAGCACATAGAGATGCACATAGAGATGCAATAATGTCTGTTGTGAAATAAATGCACAAAACCTTTGTAGTGTATCGGAATAAAGGTAGCCCTCAAATTACGACCAGTTGCTTAGCTAGCTTTCAGAATTTTGACTGACCCACCCAAAAGGGGATTTACAAAATGGATTCGAAATACCAATTGTTGTTGTGGTTCACCGGCAGCGGAATCGGACAGTGGAGAAGAACAGGGACCAGTCTAGGAGTCTGGGCAGGACTTGAACAAGGGTCCTGCATCCGATGCAGAGATGGGGCCAGGACCATCTAGGAGTGGGATGCTGACTCCGGAGCCTTTGGAGTCTGGCAGCAGCGAGGCAGAGGAACAAGGGGAGCCTGTTCCCAATGCGCATGTGCGCAGAGCTGCTAGAAGGCAAGAGCAGCTGAGATAAAAGGGGCAACTCAGGAGTAAGGCTTGGAAATGATTGCCCCTCCCATAAGGTATAAAGCAGGTGCAAAGGTAGAGAATCCTTTGCAGGAAGCAAAGTCATTTGCTCTGTTCGGATTAAACCTTGAAGCTCTGTGTGGACTTTGTACTTCGGTTGGTTTTTTTTTTCCCCCAGTTAATTTGGCACTTTAGTTGTTGGCAGCAATTCAAAGGAGATAAAGGTGGGTGCTCATCTCGAGGGACTATTTGGGACTCATTATGGGCGGAGAATGAACATAATTCCCAGCATTGATATAAAACAAGAGTTGTTTTGACAAAGCATGTGCTTAATTACTGTCTCAGGAAGCCTTGGTCAGAACAAATTGTTGGTCTCCCTCCGTGGCCACACGATTGAAGTTTGGGTATTCAGTAACATGTCCAAATTAGAGCAATAGCACTTAGACTTATATGCCGCTTCACAGTACTTTATAGCCCTCTCTAAGCTGTTTACAGAGTCAGCATATTGCTCCCAACAATTTGGGTCCTCATTTTACCCACTTTGGAAGGATGGGAGGCTGAGTCAACCTTGAGCCTGGTGAGATTTGAACTGCCAACTTGCAGTCAGCTGGCAGTCAGCAGAAGTAGCCAGCAGTACTGCACTCTAATCACTGCGCCACCATAACGTCATTTGTAACGTCCGGCAGTCAAATGACTGCATTTTAATGACAGCTTTGCCAAAAGCTGGGATTGACTTCCAGTTTTCAGCAAAACTGTGCCCATAGAGAACCATTGCTTTGTTTAACGACTGCAGCATTCGTGTAATAAATGCAGTGTGTTCACTTACTGACCACATCATTTGCTTAACAACCATGGTGTTCATTTAGCGACCGCTCCAAAATTAAAATCAACTGTTATGACAACTGACCGTAATGGGCAGGCTCCATTATGGTCATATATCAAAGAATAACTGTAGTCCAAGGACTTATGACTTATGACATACCGGTTGTCATGCCCCTGTTGGAGTCTGAATCCGAGGAGGAAGATGAACAACTGACAGGGAGTGGGAGTGTGGCTCCGTTGGCTGTGGAAGAAACTGGGGAAGGGCAAAGTCCTGCTGGGCAGAGCAGGGAAGAGGTAGAACAAGGGAGAGGGAATTCAGAGGAAGACCCAGGTCCACCCCCTCTTCTTCCTAGGGCACGCAGGGAGGAACGGAGAAGAGAGCAACGTAGGTTGTGTGGCTTACGGGGGAGGAAAAGGCCCTGATTCCCTTCATTAGCCACACCTCGGAAGAGAGTTTAAAAGAGATGCATGCTGAGTGCGGTGTCTGCTAGGAGCAAACGTGAGTTTGTCTTGTGTTGACTTTGGTTATCTGCATTCCTGGCATCTTCCCAACCGTGTTAAGTTATTGTCGTGCCTTCACATCTGGAATTCCTTCTGCCTTGCTGGATTAATTACTTCATTTTGCCTTGTTTGGACTTATAGTTACAGTTTTTACAGTTTTTGACCTTGCTTTGGACTTGATTCTCTGCAGCCAAAAGGCTGTTCCTGGGAGAGTTTTTCTCCAGCCAGAAGGTAACCAGGACATTGGGGGCAAAGTTGGAGCTAATAAAGGGAGTCCTACTGATTACCTGACTGTGTTGCCTTTGTGCCACGTCCTGGGTCATCACACCAGGAAGTCCTTGACTTATGCTTAGTGATATCTGAAGTTAAGACAGAACCACCTCAGAGCCATTAAAGACCTGGTTTCAAACTTCTGACAGCTGCAGTCATATGACTTCAATTTATGAAGGTTTTTCCCCCCCAGTGCATTCATTTATCAACCACAGCATTCACTGAAGGAGTACCACAAAAAAAGACTGTAAAATTGGGCACAGAGACACGGTTACCCCCTTAATGACCTCCCCAACTGACGACTGTAATTCCATTCCCAATTACACCATAAGTCAAGGATTACCTGTATAACATACTCACAGCGATGTCATGTCCCGCCTTTCTATGACTACGGTCCTCCTTGTGCATGTTTCAAATGTTTCATGTTATTTACATAGCATCATTAAATATGCAAAGTACTCTCCAGCTCTCGCTCTACAATGGGCACTTACACCATGCTCATAAAGTAGGAAGATCAATAGGTTGATCCATTTTTAAACAAATACTCATTAGGAACTGAAACTGGGGAGGCGATACGAGACAGAGGTTATGCAAGGAAATTGAACGGAGGTGGCCTCACCTTAAACGTTGCATACATGGCTGCATTTTAAGAGAACACAGCAGTTTCTTCAGGGCTGGGATCACTCCTAATTGCTCCTTCTTCCAGTCCATGCCTCCAATCCCCAGCTTGGGTTTCCATTTATCTCATTTAAGGAATACCCTCCTGCAGCATCTGTAGAAAAGAAAAGAAAAAAAACAATAAGGCAGTCCAGAAACAGAATGATGGTAAAACAATATAGAAGTAGTCCTTTGTTGAAAGTTAAAACCCACCTCCTCTCCTAGAAAAATGAACTATTTTACGATATGCTAAAAAGGCAGAATATTTCCCTTAAAAGACAAATAGAAACTCAGAGAGGCAGAAACTCAGCCTGCCCCCCTTTATCAATGGGCCATTAAGGCCTGGGCCAGTCTATTCTACATAACAAAGATCTACCTTTTCCAGGCAGACCCATAATAGGAATTCCAAAGCCCTTTCATTACATCATCATCCAGCAAGGTTCAACCAAGCCTGGGACTCAGGACAGCCTACAGAGTTGCCCCTGCACGGCCCCATGGGAGTCTGACAACCAATCAGAACACAAACTCAAATTCAAATCCCAACAGAGGGCATGAAACCAAGGGACTCTCAGCATTGCTTCCCTTGTCTTCACCCAAGATCTTCAAGGCATGTGATCCTGTTCATCAATAAACCTTCTTTCCCAAGCAACTTCCATGATTCCAGTGTCTTTTCCCCCACTTAGAACTGAACCCAGAAGGACATTTTTTCCAACACCTTCACTGTCATGCCCCTGTTAGAATCTGACTCTGAGGGAGAGGAGGAACAGCTGACAGGGAGTGGGAGTGTGGCTCCGGAGGTTGTGAAGGAAACTGGGGAAGGGCACAGGCTGGCTGGGCATTCAGAGGAAGACCCAGGCCCATCGCCTCTTCATCCTAGGGCATGCAGGGAGGAGCAGATAAGGGAGAAACGTGAATGGTGTGGTCTACGGGAAGGAAAGGGCCTTGATCCCCTTCATGGGCTGCAGCTGTGAGGACTGTTTAAAAGGACAAACTGTGCATGGCCCAGTGCTGGAAGCAAAGTGTGAAATAATTCTAGTCTTTCAGTTCTTATCTGAGTTCTGGTGTCCTTCCCAATGTGTGTATTTTGTTATCTGTGGACGTCTTCAAGCCCTTATCCTGCCTTGTCTCATTAATCTCTTCAGTGTGATTTGTGTTGTTTTTTTCGATTTATAATTTATATGTATGTTGAGTTTGAACTGAATTTCTTCCTTTTTGCAACTGTTTGTGGGGGAGTTTTTTCTCCAGTCAATGATAATTGGACCTTTGAAGCCAAGTTGAAAGAATTTAAGGGACTTCACCTGTTTTTGTGACTTTGTTGCTTTTGTATCCCACCTTGGGTCATCACATTCACTTACAACCATTCATTTAGTGCAGAGGTCTCCAAACTTGGCAACTTTTAAGATTTGTGGACTACAACTCCCAGAATTCCTCAGCCAGGAATAAGGTGACTTATTTGCACACTTACGGACTGTTGCAGCCTCCCCATGCTCACCTGATCAAAATTCGGACACTTGGCAACCCTGATTCGTATTCATGATGGTTGCAGTATCCTGGGTCCCAGAATTCCCCAGTCAGCAAGGCCCATCAATTCCCAGAATTCCCTAGTCAGTCAAAGCCCATCTTCAAGCCAGCTGGAGAATTCTGGGAGTTGAAGTCTGCCCATCTTCATTTGAAAAACACTGTCCTAGAGTTGGAGGAGGCTATTTATCTCTGTTTTTCAAATTTATATTTAGGCCATGGAGTCCAACCTCAGCTTATTGTAGAAATCTAAATTAATGCATTTTGAGAGGTGGCTGTCTAAGCGTTTGCTTCCCTTGTTCCTGCAAAGAGGAGCTGGCCACCTCTTTACTCAATGGTTCGATTGTCCAGATCCTCTTAAGTAGAGACCTTAAATGTTAAAAAAAAAGAGAAAAGAGCAGGATCTGCATCCTTGTTATATAAATATTCCAAGATCTGAAGAAAGAGAGAAGAACTTTGGCTTCTTTCTAGATGACAATTTCTCCAGTATGTAAAGAAGCTGTTTTATTTTTCAGACAGTTCTTTTGAAGGCTGAAGCTGCTTCAGTCATTCTTTTGGGTTTCCAGGGAAACTTCTAGACTTAAGCAGTTGAAAGATACCCAGGTTCACGTTTCCTGGCCTTTCGGTATTGCACAGAACTTTGGATGAATTTGCAGGAAGTCAGAATTACCTGGGTTGGCTTCAGGCCAGAAAAGAAACACACAGTAAACACCCTTAAGCTTGCAAAAGGAATGATTGGATCATTAACTACCTCAGCAGACAGGATGTGAACCCATGAAATCATATTATGCGTTAGTTCGCATTGCACAAACTTGTCGGGTCGCAAAACCTTTTCCTTTCCCCTTCCACCCTATCTGAGGAAAGGAGATTTCCCTACGTTTTGGGGGGGGAAAAACCCTCATGAATTTTTTTCCAAAACATAATGATAAAAAGACATCCAGTAAATTAAACTGCTGAGGATGCAGCTAGACAACCACATGGGGGAAGATAGTGTGCATATGTGTGTGTGTGTAATAAAAAGAACATCTGCTAGGTGCTAATTAATCAAGCTGATTAAGTCTCAATTTGCAGGTTATCTTGGCAGCCTGGTAGCTATTGAAAATGAGCTTTTGTGCCAAGCCAGTCTGCATTGTGGTTGACAAAAAAGCATCAATAATATGCATGGGTATGAGGTTTTGCATGTGTGTATCTGTGTGTGTGTGTGTGAGAGAGCGAGAGCGAGAGCGAGAGCGAGAGCGAGAGAGAGAGAGAGAGAGAGAGAGAGAGAGAGAGAGAGAGAGAGCGGGGGGAGGGAGAGAGAGAATAGATGAAGGAGGAAGGGAGGGAGGGAGGAAGGGAGAGAGATAGATGAGAGAGGAGGGAGAGAGATAATAGATGAAAGAGGGAGGAAGGGAGAGAGATAATAGATAAGAGGGAGGGAAAGAGAGAGAGAAAGAGAGAGAGATAATAGATGAGAGAGGGAGCAGGAGAGAGAGAGAGAAAGATAATAGATGAGAGAGAGAGAGAGAGAGAGAGGAGGGGGAGAGAGAGAGAGAGAGAGACCAAGCTGATTCTTTTGATGTGGTATGGAAAGAATTAAATCGCTAACAACAGCCTTTGCCTATTATGAGTTTGCATGTGTGTATCTGTGTGTGTGTGTGTGTGTGAGAGAGAGAGAGAGAGAGAGAGATAATAGATGAAGGAGGGAGGGAGGGAGGAAGGGAGAGATAATAGATAGATGAGAGAGGAGGGAGGGAGATAATAGATGAAAGGGAGAAAGGGAGGGAGGGAGATAATAGATAAGAGGGAGGGAAAGAGAGAGAAAAAGAGAGAGAGATAATAGATGAGAGAGGGAGGGGGAGAGAGAGAGAGAGAAGAGAGAGACCAAGCTGATTCTTTTGATGTGGTATGGAAAGAATTAAATCGCTAACAACAGCCTTTGCCTATTATGAGTTTGCATGTGTGTATCTATGTGGGGGGAGAGAATAGATGAGGGAGGAAGGGAGAGGGAGAATAGATAGATGAGAGAGGGAGGGAGAGATAACAGATGAGGGAGAAAGAGAGGGAGGGAGAGATAATAGATGTGGGAGGGAAAGATGAGAGAGGGAGGGAGGGTGGGAGAGAGAAAGAGAGAGAGAGAATAGATGAGAGAGAAATGGAGGGAGGGAGGGAGAGAGATAGAGAAAAAGCAAGCAAGACCAAGCTGATTCTTTTGATGTGGTATGGAAAGAATTAAGTCGCTAACACAACAATCAGCCTTTGCCTATTATGTCAACCAGCCAGCACAATCGTAATGCAGCTTAGATGGCTTAGGAACCGACCTACAGTTGACTAGCTCTGAACTGTCTTTCTCCAAATCATGTACGAGCAAAGGAATTCCAGAATGAATTCTTCTAGAACAGGGTCCTTCAACCTTGGCAACCTTAAGACTTTCTTAAAGACTTGTGGACTTCCAACTCCCGGAATTCCCATGCTTCGAATTCTGAGAGTTGAGGTCCACAGGTCTTAAGAAGATGCCAAGGTTGGAAACCCCTGTTGTAGAAGACACTGTAGGAGGAAAGCCCTGTTGGTGCACAGTAGCCAACATTCAGGAGGCACCTGGTCACCCCTTTTCTGACTAACCCACTTTACTAATAAAGGGGAATATTTATAGTTCAGGATTGAAACGAAGGGTCCTTGGTGCTCTCTGAACCTGGCTGTTTTGTTGCAGATGTTTTATTTCCAAACTAGGTAACATCACTAGCACTGATGATGTCACCTAGTTTTGGGTAATGAAACAACTGCAAGAAAACAACCAAACTCAGAGAGTACCAAGGACCCTTCGTAATCTATTAAAAAGCAAGGCCTTTCCCTGTGTGCATTTGATGAAGTGATCTGCAGCTCCTTGACGTTTCCGCCTTTTAATAAGACGTGTTAGTTGGAAAAAGGATATTTCCTGAAATATATATATATTTTTTAACTCATGGAAGGGTAATAGAGATGTAACTTGCGGCTTCTCTATCCTGGAATATTCTGAATGCCACAGGCTGCCCCAAGAGACCCTGGGCACGCATTCATGCTGGCAACTAGAGAATTCAAAACATCCAAAGCCAGATGTGTAATCAAGAGGATTAGCCATGACCAAAATGGCCTTTAATTGCAGCAAAGAGATTTGGGGTCCTTTTATGTGTGCATGCAGGCACATGTATGTTTACACATGTGCAGCCCCATGTCGTTCATATGGATTGAGTCTCCCCTCACCGTTAGCCACATATGCCGTCCTTGGTGAGAAGTCGTCCGTCCTCCTTCGCAGTTTTAACAAGACTCCCCGTTTGAGCCAGCATTTGTAAAACGATATTTCTATATTTACTTAAACATCTATTTAAAGAGAAATCCTTCATAATTACTCACCCCCAGATAGATGATACTGTTTTGGCTGTGTTTATTTAGTTTCTATTAGCAATTGGCAAAATGTCTACTCTGGTCTTAAAAGAAGATCTAGATGAATAGCCACTTGATCGTAAAATAAAGAATGTTCCTTTCTTTTTAATTTCTTTAAAAAAAAAAACCTTGTGGGAAAAGGCATGCAGAAGTCCATGGAGCATTAAAAACGTCTCTCACAGGGATGGATGGATGAAGAGAAGAGGCTAAAATTCTCCAATGGATCAAGCGGCATTTTAAACTGCCCCGTCTGAGGGTCAGGGCAATTGCTGAGAGAGACCCATCTTCCTCAACCTGGTATCCCCACGATGAGTAGGGACCACGGCACCCAGAATCCCCAGCCAACAATAGGAACCTGCTTTCCATTTTGCAAAGGAAGGCAAGCATTGAAAAACAATACCTTTGGACCAGTGGTAGGATTCATTTTTTTTTTTACTACCGGTTCTGTGGGCGTGGCTTGGTGGGCATGGCGTGGCTTGGTGGACGTGGCAGGGGAAGGATACTGCAAAATCCCCATTCCCTCCCCACCCCACTAACCTGCTTTCCAGCTCTGTTCTCCTGTGCAGGGCAACCAAAGAAGACCCAGATGATCAGCTGGGACTTGGGAGGCGGAGAATAGATGTGGGCGGGGCCAGTCAGAGGTGGGATTTGCTGGTTCTCCGAACTACTCAAACTTTCTGCTACCGGTTCTCCAGAACTGATCAGAACCTGCTGAATACCACCTCTTCTTTGGACCTTAAAAGGGCCAACTTGCTAGAGATTGGCAGATTGTTGATATTTGGGGGCCTAATTTTCTTTTTTGGGGGAACAAGAAGTTGGGGCTAACGAACCCTGAGCATGACAGAGATGTAAACAGAGTGAGAAGGGGATATTTGGTGAGCGATAGGAGGTGGGGTGTTTTGTTTTTGAAAATGATTGAGTCTATTTTAAGATATATATTATTGTTTTCCAACCCCATGTCAAACTGTGTAGATCATATCGTGACCGGCTATAAGCTGAGTGCATATACCGGTCCAATATCTGATTTTTTAAAAATATAATCAATATTGCATTTCAATGGTTAGTATATACCAATATCTGTTTACATGGACATAGATCTTTTGAACATTTATATTTTATTGTGTTTTACTAATCTAGATGAAATATAGATGTTAATATAGACTGCTGGTCCATGTATGATATGCCATATGCTAAATAAATAATAACTTTTACAGTATTCGTCATAAAATGTCATAAAACACAGACACATGACCACAGGACATTGAGAATGGCCATAAATGCAAGCTGTTTGCTGAGCGTCTGGAAACCAGCCACGTGGCCACGAGGGGTGCTGGTGGTGGCCGATGGAACTTTGGGACTGGGTCATAAGTACCCAGGGAGTCTGTCATAGCTTTGAATGTTCACTAAGCTACTGCCGGTTGTAAGTTGAGGACTAGCTGTACTGTAGGTGCTCTGTCTTCCAGCTCTTTCTGTTTCTCTCTAGATACCTTAAGGCAGAGGTTTCTAAACTTGGCAACTTTAAGACTTGTGGACTTCAACTCCCAGAATTCTCCAGCCAGCATTGCCGGAGAATTCTGGGGGTTTAAATCCACAATGTCCTGACCCAGGCTTCATCAGAGGTACTTAAACACAAACTTATTTTAAAAGCAAAACCTATTTTATTGCAACGCTGGGAATTATTTCATTCCTAGCCAGAACTAATTATAAGCAGTTCCCCAAGATAAGCACACACCTTTCAGTGCTGTGGAATGTTGCCAAAAACAGAAGTATCCAATTATAACAGAAACCAACCGAAATACCAGAAAAAACCAACCAGAGCTTCAAGGAGGACTCGGAATCTATTGAACTACTTTGCTTCCTGCAAAGGTTTTGTCATTGAGGTCTGACTTTTATCCCTTATGGGAGGGGCAATCACCTCCCAGCCTTACTCCCAAGTCGCCCCTTCTGCTTCAGCTGCTCTCGCCTTCTAGCAGCTCTGCGCCCACGCGCACAGGGAACAGGCTCCCCTGGGTCCTTCCACTCAGCACCCCACTCCCAGATGGTCCTGGCCCCATCCCTGCATTGGACACAGGACTCTCATCCAAGTCCTCTCCAGACTCTCTGCCTGGTCTCCTTTCTTCCACAACACACAAGTCTTAAAGTTGCCAAGTTTGGGGACCCCTGCCTTAAGGCAAGCGTTTGTCTTAAAAATATGTGGAAATAGGCCTTTTCCCATATTGCAAAGAATTTATGAGACTCGACAGTTACCTTTGGGTCCTTTCCCAGAAGGAAGCCGAGAGACGTAAATGTGCATTGCTTGGAGATGGCGTCACCGTTTGGTGTGCAATAGAATAGTGCACGCATCTTTGGCAGGCCCACACAGTCTGCCTGTGACAAAAAGAAGAAATGGGCGAAAGTGAAGAAGGGGAGATGAAGTCATTGTGACTCTCCCCCTGCTCCTCCCCAGGAGGAAAGGTTTAGGCAAAGTCCCTCAAGGAAGATTGTCGAAACAGATGAAGAAAGAACAGGCAAATCTCGGCCTTTCGGTCCTGCCACGGCTAGAGACAAACAGAGAGTCATCCATAAATCATACAGCAGTCTCTTGCAAGATTTGAGAGTTTGGCCAAGGGAAAGAGTTTAGGTGTGTCTGAGGCGTGGGGCAGCCCTATTGACGGGGTTCCTTCGATAGATCAGTCATCAGTGGAAGAACTAGGTTTGTAGGTGAAAAGGAAGGCATTTCCACCACGATGGTTGTCAACCATGGAGGCCATGATCCACCCAAATAGATTAGATTTAAGGAAAATGGGGAATTATTAGATAATCAAGGAAATTTAAAATCAAATCAAGAGCTAAAGGAAAACGGAATTATAACTGACTGGTGGCCATATTTGCAAATCCAAAATAAATATAAAAAAGATTTGAAAGATTTTGGATTTGATAAAGGGCAAAACCAACTAGACAAAATTTTAACGGGATCAGAACAAAAGTTTATAACCAAAATATATAAATACTTACTTACTAGACTTTAAAATGGCAGAGAAAACAGTGAAAGGTGCTATGATAGCATGGCCCCAGAATTTTGGATACAATATAGAATTAGGGGAATGGGAGAAAATATGGAGCGTAAATTATAAATTAACTATATCCTCAGCATACAAATAAACTATGTATAAAATGTTTTATAGATGGTATTTAGCACCAACGAGATTGGCAAGAATTTATCCCAACACAAGTCCAAAATGCTGGAAATGTAAGAAGGTTGACGGTACATTTTATCATATGTGGTGGCTATGCCCTGAGACCAGGACATTTTGGATTCAGATTAAAACTGGCTACAAGAGATTACTGGTTACCAGATTGAACTCAGACTGGAAACCTTCCTTTTAGGAATTATTAAAGATAGAATACCAAAAGAAATAAAATATCTATTGTTACATATCACAACAGCTGCCAGAATAGCCTTTGCACAGGTATGGAAAACTCCCAATATTCCTAAAGAAGAACTGATATTACAAAAAGTAACAGAAAGCGCCGAAATGAATATGTTAACGTTGGAATTGAAAGAAAGAGGTGGCTCTGAGTATTTCCTAATCTGGAACAAATGGTATGACTGGTGAGCAAACAGAACTAAAAAATAAGACCAGAAACTTAACTGTAAGGAGCCTTAAGAATATAAAATGTAAATTTGTAAATTATGTAAGAATATAAGAATAACTATCATAGTTAAGGTTATTAATCAATATTAGATAAATATAAATACAATGTATTAAGATATTTATGGTAAGAACATGTTTAGATGTCAAGAATGTTGTTGAAACTATGTTTTATGTTGAAAATTAGAAACTTAATAAAACATATTAAAAAAAGGAAAGTATTTCCTCCTGATCTTTTTCTTTCTTTCTTTTCTTCCTTCCTTTTTTTTCTCCTTCCTTCCTTCTTCCCACCTTCTTCCTACCTACCTCTTTTCCTTCCATCCATCCTTCTTTCCTTCCTCCCTTTTTCTTTTTTCTTTCTTTCTCCTTCCTTCCTTCTTCCCTCCCTGCCTCCTCCCACCCTCTTCCCCTCCTTCCCTCCTCCCTCCCTCCCTTCCCACCCAGGATTTTAGTCCACAAAGGCAGGTTGCCAAGGATTTTCTGGTGCTGGAGATCGTTTGATCAACCTGCTCCAGCCAGCCTGGCTACCCTGCCCCCGTTGTCCCCCTGCCATTTCAGGCTGCTGCTAAGATGACGTATTTGGAACAGGTTCCCTTCTGTAGCAGCTGCCATGGCATGTACTTGGAACCAAACACAGATACCAAAAGTTCTGTCCCAAAGCTTTGAATATATTAGCCTCGGGTCTCTGCCCTCTTTCTTACATCAGCTTCCATCAACCCGGACATTTGACTGCTCAATTTTATTGCTGTCCCAAATGCTAGCATTACACAATCATGCTCTGATCAAGTGTCCACAGGGAAAGCCCAACCTCCTGGGCTCAGGGTGCTTTCGGCTTTTGAGAAGGCTTCCTTCTCCAGAGATGGAACCAAACCAAACCAAACCTCCATTGGATTTCGTTCCATTTCTATCTCAAAATAATGAAAATTAGAAGTTGTTGCTAGGATTATTCCACTCGTGGATTGAACAGAATGACAGAGTTGGGAGAGACCTTGGAAGTCTTCTAGTCCAGTGGTCACCAACCAGTGGGCAGGAGACCACTGGTGGTCTGCGAGAAAATTTTGGTGGTCTGCAGAGAAATGTCACCCCCAAAGCACCCCTTCCCCAAAGCAATTAATCCAGGCGCGCAGGAACACAAGGCTTGCTTCATTTGCATTGCAAACAACATGAGGTAGTGAGGGGAGGGGGGAAAGGGTGGAGGGGGGGAACTTGCCCCACTCGTCTGGCCTGGTCACTGGGCTGCTTCTTTCTGTTTCTTTCTTCTTCTGCTTTTGGCTGCATGCAAGGAAAGCAGAAAAATTCTTTCTTTCTCTCTCCCAAACCCTGCCAGAAATGAGTCTTTGGAACACTGCAAGGCTTCCTGCTCCAAGAGGCTGCGCCGGCGCGACAAGTCTCACAAAGACTCATTTCTGGCGGAGTTTGGGGGAGAGAAAGAAAGACTTCTGCTTCTTCTGCTGCTTTCCTTGCATGTAGCCAAAAGTCTCTCTCCCTCTCCCCCTGAGAACGGAGCTGGAGATGGTATCCTGTGATCCCAAATAAAGAACGATCGATCGGTAGGAAAATGGGGTGGGGAATTTTCCTGCAGAATTTTTTGGGGGATTTTCCCAGGATCTCCGGTCCTCAGGATTTAAAATTATGAGTTTGGTGGTCCCCGAGGTCCAAAATGTTGGCGACCCCTGTTCTAGTCCAACCCCCTGTCAAGCAGGAAACCTTATAACATTTCAGACAAATGGTTGTCCGATTTCTGTGTGATATGGAGATGGATACTTGGTCTATCTATACCTTCTCTGTTTTACTGAAAAATGGGACAGCACGCAGGTCAATATCCATGGCCTGCATGGGATGACCACACAGCATAGATGGTTTAAAAAAAAAAGTTGTACTTTTCAGTCAGGTCTGTTTCCTGGAAGCTCCCTAGACAAGTCCTTGCAATTTTTTGGCAAGTGGTCTGCCCTTGCCTTCTTCCTAGGGCTGAGAGAGAGTGACTGGCCCACAGTCACCCAACTGGCTTTTGTGTCCAAGGCAGGACAAGAACTCCCCATCTCCTAGTTTGTAGCCTGATGCCTTAACCATCCCATCAAACTGGCTCTCATATAGAGAACCTGGACTTGTAAAAAAAAAAAAGAGAAGTAAAATAATAAAGAGTATGAATTAACAAAAAGGAGACAGGAAGTAAATAATTTTTTTCATAAGTGTTCCATAATTTTTTAAAGCAGAAAAGCAGATCAAGGATTCTTTTTTTTAAAATTAAGCTCTCATCATGATTTTTCCTAACAGAATCAGAATTTGGAGGATGCCACTATTAGGATGACCATATTCAGAGTTCTGTCGATTTAAATAAGAATAAAGAAGGCATTAGTCCTAGCTCTCTAGAGAAGGTTTTGATGCTGGTAAAGATTGAAAGAAAGAGAAGAAGACAATCGGCAACATTGAGAAGAAGACAATCGGCAACATGGTGGATGGCCCAAGTTACAATGGTGATGAGCGCACTATTGAAAGACTTGAAGGACCCAAATTAGGGACAAATCATGATGAAAAAAATCTATCAATGTCATTCTTAAGAGATGACACTGACTTGATGGCACATAACCAACCATCCAACCAATCAGTCAACCAGCCTGCCAGCCAGACAACCAGTCAACCAGCCAACCAACCAGTCAACCAGCTAGCCAGCCAGTCAAGCAACCAACCATCCAACCTACCAGCCAGCCAGCCAAACAACCAGCCAAACAACCAGCCAACCAAGCAACCAGCCAACCAACCAGTCAACCAGCCAGCCAACCAACCAACCAAACAGCCAACTAGCCAGACACCCAACCAGTCAACCAGCTAGCCAGCCAGCCAGCCAGCTAGCCAACCAACCAACCAAGCATATCATACATTACTCTTGTCTTCTGAAGATTGAAAGATTCCCAATTTCTGAGTCTCCCTTTGTAGAACTATGTTTTCCATCCTGATCATGCTTCTTATCCTTCCTTAAATGGAAGAACATCAAATTAAGGCAGTCACATCTGCTGCCCACAGCAGTCTGAAGGACTGCATTCTTTGTTCATTACAACAGTTCTGTTTCTACCAATAATAAATAGACCATTTTGTGTTGCCTCCACTCCATCTCCAGGTCTTTGTGACAATCTCTGGCAGGCAGAATGTTTCCGAATAGATAGCGTAGGCTTCTTAGGAGCTTCAGGTGATCTCATATCGGCATAGGTTTTCTTTTCCCTAAAATTAAGCACTCTGTGAACTCCTGGACTTGTCCTCAGGAGCTGGCATTCAAAAAGTTTTCACTTGTCACCTGTCAGAGATACATTTCTTTGTAGGATAGCAACAAACTTCCCTTGAGACCCAGAATGGATGTTTCAGTGCAGCCCTTACGAAATAATGAAAATGTGGAAATGACCATTCAAGCTCCGATGGAAACTGGTAAAGCCAATCAAGAGCGCAGAGAATTTTGTTGTGTATTTCCTGTAAATTAAAAGGCCATTTCGAACTTTAAAGCTATTCATGCGATGCTGGCATTTTAAGTATGTAAATAATCTACGACGGGCCTTCCCTCAACCGGAATACTGTACATTCAAGGAAGATGTCTCAGTGAATAATCAGAGGAGCCATTTAAAGTATTTACAAGGCGATGGCACAAACCCAGCACAGATATAAACAGAGGGATGAATGAGCACATCGGAATATTGGTTTCCTTATCTCAAGCATCTCACACACACACAAAAAATACACCCAACAAGAGAGAGCATCATAATTCTGTTCAATAAACTCCTACGGGCAACGAGTATCTGTTGGGCTAGGCTGGAAAATGACAAGCGGTGTTTTGTTCGGCATACCTGACTCAGTCTCATGTGGAAATAGAAGTAACTTGGCGTGAGTAGGGAGAATGGCTGTGTGCAATTGAGGATCTTTGCTCTTGTTGCAACATGGCCACATGGATACGCAAAAGTCTTAGTAGTAAGACCTGTGGCTCATGGCTAGGCATGCAATCTTGAAAGGTGGAACCTCACCTACCCAGTTTGAACATTGTAATAGATTCTCTCCGCATGGAAGCGTAGCAACGTGGTTAATATTTAGCATCCAAATTCAGAAATCAATGAAAATGCTTGCTTGGTCTCATTGTCTAAGATGGGACTACAGACATTTGGGTAAATTGTTTGGACAATGGACCTAAGGAGGCTCTGTTGACCCCTGAAGCATAAAACAAATTCCATTGGGATGTAGTTGCTTTCGGCTTTATATTTCGGATTTAATTGTTATTAAATACTGTGCTGTATCCTGTGTTTGAATTTATATGCCGAAAACTCCCTTCTAGAATAAGGCATTTTATAAGTCTAATAAAGATTATAGAGATAGATGATAGATAGATAGATAGATAGATAGATAGATAGATAGATAGATAGCTGATAGATATTATATATAACCATCTCTCTATCATCTGCATCCATCCATCCATCCATCCATCCATCCATCTCTCTCTATCATTCTATCTATCTATCTATCTATCTATCTATCTATCTATCTATCTATCTCATATCTGTCTCTCTGTCTCTGTCTCTCTCTGTCTTCTTTCTCTCTGTCTCTCTCTATGTGTATACACACACACATATACACACAGATATATAGAAAGAGAGAGAGGATAGATAGATAAAATGATGAGGAGGGATGGATGGATGAATGGATGCAGGTGATAGAGAGAGATAGGGATAGATACAGATAATAATAGATGGGTAGAGATAATGGTAGATGGATAGAGATGATAGATAAATGGACAGAATTATAAATAGATAATATATAAATTATTTTGATATTATATTTCTATCTAGTTTGAATACCCAAAGCGTCTAACAAGTCTATTACAACATGAATACACACACACACACACATAGAGAGAGAAAGAGAGAAAGAGAGAAAGAGAGAGAGAGAGAGAGAGAGAAGAAAGAAAGAAAGAAAGAAAGAAAGAAAGAAAGAAAGAAAGAAAGAAAGAAAGAAAGAAAGAAAGAAAGAAAGATTGCATATTGAAGTTATCTGGTGTATCCCAGTTCAACATATAAAAATCTGCTACTAGTTGTATAGGTTCTCTGGTCAAGAAAGCTAAAGTCTCAAAATCTAATGTAACTGAATGCAATAAACAACAAAACATTATCTCAAAACTAAGATTTTACTGTTGAAGATCTTTGACATAAGCTTTTTGCAAGAGCTGATCTCAATTCCAATTTTATAATGCAGCTTTTTCTCCTCCCACGTTTTAATATGCATTTAGAAATGTGGCTTTGAATACAGCTATTAAAATACCAAACTTGGTTTTACTGGCACTATCAGCAGGAATCAGGAAGTGGGAAGTTGGGTCAAGAGGCCAACATTTAAAAAATGACTGTTGAAAGGTAGATTAGAAGATGGTGGCAACCTACCAGCCAAGATTTTATTGGTCTGATAAGAATGTCAGTGTATTATAGTCTGCAATCTGCAAAATAATAATAATTGACATTTGTGTTTGTCTCCATGTGAGTCTGCCAAGTTTTACCCACATTTATGAGGGCTCAAATGGCCCAATCTTCTGCATCTATGACTGTGTTCATACAATACATTTTAATCAAATCCCTTAAAGCTTAATAGCTGCGGTTACTCATCCGAAACTTGGCTAATTTTAACCATTTTTGTGGTTGACGAAGCTGTCCAAAATCCTGCCATTTTGTAAATTCATTATATATACATTATGCAAATTCCAGAAAAAGGATAAACTCAGCAATCATTAAGTATGGAGAGATAAAAACAGGGTCAGAGGTGGTATTCAGCAGTTTCTGACCAGTTCTGGAGAACCGGTAGCGGAAATTTTGAGTAGTTCACAGAACCAGCAAATCCCAACTCTGACTGAAGATTTTACAGTATCCTTCCCCTGCCACACCCACCAAGCCATGCCCACAGAACTGGTAGTAAAAATTTTTTAATCCCACCACTGGGAGAACTGGTAACGGAAATTTTGAGAACCGGCAAATCCCACCTCTGACTGGCCCTGCCCCCATCTCTTCTCTGCCTCCCGAGTCCCAGCTGATTGGCTGGGTCCTCTTTGGTTGCCCTGCACAGGAGAACGGAGCTGGAAAGCAGGTTAGTGGGGTGGGAAGGGAATGGGGATTTTGCAGTAACCTTCCCCCAGGAGTGGGGAGGGAATGGAGATTGTACGGTATCCTTCCCCTGCCACGCCCACAGAACCTGTGGTAAAAAAATTTGAATCCCACCACTTGAACAGGGATCTCCCGCCAACATAGGAAACAGATCGGAGTCAGGCAGTGATTCAAGGACACCATATATGATAATTTTATTTTATTTTGTTTTATTTATTTTATTTTATTATTATATTTTATTATTATTTAATTTTTATTTCATATTACTTTTATTTTATTATTTTATTATATATTTTATTTATTTTATTATATATTTTATTCATTTTATTTTATTTTTATTTAGCCAAATTTCTACACTGACATCTCACCTGAGTTACTCTGGATGGTTTAATATCCAATGGAGTTTTTTTAAAAAAACATTAATTAAAAAACAGAGTTAAAAACGGAATTAAAAGAGAGTGGACGTTTTATTTATTTATTACATTATACACGGCTCACCTATCATCAGAGAACAACTCTAAAAGCTCTAAAAAAAACTCTAAAAAGAGGTTAGAAAATAAAGAATTGGAGGGAGCCTCCTCAAGACACCAACCACCTCAAGGTTGTATATCACTGTTAGAACCCATGCCAATTGGCAGACCCAGCTCTTGATGCTTATACCAAAGGGATAATGGGTACCCACCTCACTTCTGGGCGTGAGATGGTTCAAACGGGTGAGGGTGGCAACAAAATGCCTCTCTTCCTAGATCCCACCAATCCAAAGTCTTTAGCTGATGGGATCTGCAACCTACCCGCCCTGCCTGATCAGGTGGGATGTGTTCTGTCGCGGGAACAGACTGACTCGAGACCAGTGTGACTTCAGCTCTTTATTTAGTCTTGGAAAGTTCAACTAAACCGGAGCCGCGGCAGCCTCTTTTATAGCGGCTGCTCGCGGCTCGCGGCCAATGACGGCTCCTTGAAATTCCTGCCGTCAGACGGACCAATTAAAAGACAGTATTACAAGTATTTACGATGGACCAATCACAGGCATTATTGAGGACCAATCAAAAGGCAGCATTGACGGACCAATCACAATGCAGTATTTTGAGTATGCAAATATAGAACAGGATGGGTCAATGTAATTGGGACAAGATGGTTCCTCAGGTAACCTGGTCTCAGGTCATGAAGGGTTTTAAAGGTGATAACCAATAGCTTAAACTGGAGAATATTGCAAGAACTAGGAAACCTTTTCATGAAAATAACGCAGTGATTGTAAAATATAAGGTGCAACACGGGTGGGATACCGGTTCTGTAGGTGTAGCTAGATGGGAGTGGCTTCTTTTTCTTTTGTGCAGCCCCGCGCTCCATTTTTTTGGCCTCCTAGGTCTCAGGGAAGCCTCTTGGGGGGTGTTTTTGCTCCCAGAAGGCTTCCCTGAGGCCCAGGAAGGACCACACAGCATCCACTCCATTTTTGGGACTCCTGGGCCTCAGGGAAGCCTCCGCAGTAAGACAGCGATGGTGATCCTAGCACAGCTGATTGTTGGAACAGTTGATGTCAGGAAGAAAAGAAAAAAATTTACCGGTTCAACTGAACCGGTAGCTGTTTTTTTTACTACTAGTTCGCCCAAACCGGGCCGAACCAGTAGAATCCCACCACTGATGCAACACTACTAAACTTCGTTTAGTAGATTCAAAGTTCCAGTTTTTAGGGTTTCCCTGCAACATCCAGGTGAGGTGTGTTGAGCTGAGAGAGATTGGCCCAACTCACTCAGCTTACTTTCATGCTTAAGGCAGGACTAGAACTCATTGCCTTCTGGTGATTGGGCCAAAGTCACTCAATCGGCTTTCATGGTTAACGCAGGACTAGAACTCACAAGCTCCTGCTTTCTATGCCAGCACCTTAACTACTATCCCAAACTGACATGTGATTATTATAAGTGTGATTATCATCATCATCATCATATTATTATTATTATTATTATTATTATTATTATTATTATTATTATTATTATTATTATTATTATTATTATTATTATTATTGATGATGTTAGGTTTGATATATCTTAACAATTTAAATTGATTTTGTGTTTGTGTGTTTGGGATTGATAACCCATCTTTCAATGGATTAGGAATGGTCAAAAAAGTGATCCACTAAGATTCAATAAATTAGAGATTCAGAACCCTGGACTTAATCGTTGCCAAACTTTGGGGAAATGCTTGATTGCAATGTGGAAAAAAAATCAACTCTGTCAGGCCGATAAGATCAATAGCATCGGTGTTGTTGATGAAAAGCTTCTGATTAAGATTTCTAATCTTCTCTTTTTCCAGGTGACTCTTTTTGAATAATTATATTAAACTACAACATCACAGCAGGTGCCAGCATCTAGCAGGCTTTACAAAAGCTAAGTGGAAGTATCCTTCTTCTTCTTTTTCTTCCGTCCAATCATGTCTGATTCTTGGAAATTGCTTGGACAAACCCCTGCAGCCTTCTTGGTAAGATTTTCATCAGTGGTTTGTATTGACTCCTTCCTAGAGCTGTTGCCAAGTGACTGGCTGAAGGTCACTCAGCTGTCTTTGTATCCAAAGTAGAAGTAGAACTCATGGTCTCCTGGTTTCTATCCTCAGGCTTTAACCAAACTGGTTCTCAACCCGTGGTTAGTAGTACTCACAAACCTTAGGGCAATAAGGTTGGAAGGAAAAACAAAAATGTCTTCCTGCAGGAAGACAATGGCAAAGTCCTAAAAAAGAGTTTGAGACTCTAGAAAGAGTGCAGAGAAAAACAACAAAAATGATTAGGGGACTGGAGGTTAAAACATATGAAGAACAGTTGCTGGGTATGTCTAGTCTGATGAAAAGAAGAACTATTGGTGACATGATAGCAGTGTTCTGATATCTTAGGGGCTGCCACAAAGAAGAGGGAGTCAAGCTATTCTCCAAAGCCCCTAACGGCACCACAAGAAGCAATGGGTGGAAACTAATCAAGGAGAGAAGCAACCTAGGACTAAGGAGATATTTGCTGACGGAACAATTAATCAGTGGAACAACCTGCCTCCAAAAGGAGGCAAATGTAAATGCTCCAACACTGGAAATTTTAAAGAAAAGATTGGACAACCATTTGCTTGAAATGATGTAGAGTTTCCTGTCTGATACTAGAAGATCTTCAAGGTCCCTTCCAACTCTGTTATTCTATTCTATTCCTTCCTTTTAGGAAATGTCAGAGCACATTTCCTCCCTCTGGTTTTCTCTGACGTGCCTCAACGATTATGTCTCACTCTGCTGAAGTTTCCAACTGAGACTAAAATCCCTTTGGAAGCTGAACTTTGCATGGCTGGATGCGGAACGAAGCATGACCTGGAAATAATCCGGTTGCCATGGCTTTCCTGGGTACAGCCTCCCAGAAGCTGAGAAGCAGCAGCTGGCAAGCATGCTGGGATGAATGAGCATCTCTGCTCTTCGAATAAGCCTTGGATGGCAGAGTCCCCTTGGGTGGCCGTAGGGGTCATTTATTGGGGTTTACGGAAACTGTGCTGAAGATTCAAGCCCAACGCATATTCCAGATAACTATTGGAAGAAATATCCATCTGGTTCAGTTCCAAGCCGGGAAAAAGACACTGGAAACATGGAGGCTGATTGGAAAGATGGTTTAATGGTGAAGCAGAACCACATGGGTGGTTCTGGGCAGCTGACCATATGGAGTTGAAAGAGAGGGGTATTTGTACCTTCTCTTGGACTTTGCCCTTGAGCTTCCTGTTCCTGTGCAAGAACATGTATTCTATTGGCCGTTGTCAGACTCCCATAGGGTCCTGTTTGTCTGAGCTAAGATTGGTTGGAGTTTGGGCTGACGCAATGAAGGGGCTTGTTGTGTCATGTGGTGAGCTCTGTTGCTAGATGGGTTAATCCTATTATGTCCTGAGGGGTCATGACTTAAGCCCATCACTCTGGAGCTGGAGGTCTTTTATCTTGAAGATAGCCTGGCCCAGTCTCTCTTAATACCAAATATCTGTTGGGGGCAGGGAGCTGCTTTTAAAACATGTTTCTTCTTTTATCATCCAAGAAAATGTAATATTCTGCCTTTTTAGTATTTCTCAAAATATTTCATTCTTCTAGGGGAGGGGAGGGTGCTAACTTTCTACATAACTTAGGAGCATCCATGCTTGGCTCTGGTGTTCAAGGAATGAGTATAATGATCATACTGACTGGGGAATTCTGGGAGTTGAAGTCCACAAGTTTTAAAAGTTTGAAAACTCTTGTTCTAGACTAGCAAGTTGATTCTCTGGATGGAGGAGATCCGGCCCCAACGTTACTGCAGAAGAAATATTGAACTGCCACTCTAGTGTCGAGGTGGTACATGAAAACAGGAAGTAGATGCCTTCTGGTTCTTTGACCCAGGAAGTAGAATGTCTTAGAACAGGTGTGTCTGCAAATGTGCAGAGTTCTGATTTTCATAATATGGATCTCAAACTGAATTTTTGACCAGGGCTCTGCAAAATAAAGTAACGTCTTTTCTTAAATGCAGGTAATCCTCAATTTACAAGCATTCGTGCAGTGATTAGTCAGAGTTACAACAGGACTCAAAAAAGTGACTTAGACTTGGTCCTCACTTACAACCACTACAGTATCCCCACAGTCACATGAGCAGATTTTGGGCAACTGACAAATGGCATGGATTTACGACCGTTGCAGAGTCTGGGGTCATGTAGTCACCATTTGCAAATATCCCAGGAGGATTCCAACAAGCAACATCGATGGAGAAAGCTGGATTCACTTGACAGTATGACTCACTTAACAGCTGCAGTGATTCACTTAATAGCCATGCTACATACAGCAAGAGTGGTCAATGCCTGGAGTCCACTACTTGACTCTGTAGTTACATCCTCAAACCCCCACTCCTTTAACCTCAAACTATCCACTATTGACCTCACCCCATTCCTAAGAGGTCTGTAAGGGGCGGGCATAAGTGCACCATTGTGCCTCCCGTCCCTGTCCTATTGTCCCCATTTAATCGTACCTATTTTCTGTATTCTTACTCATGTTTATACTTATACCTATTATTTTGTAAGCGATTGACAAATAAATAAATAAATAAATAAATAAAAAGGTAACATTGGGCATGCCTCACTTAACCATCTCACTTAGCCATGGAAATTCTGGTCCCAATTGTGATTGTAATTCGAGGACTATCTGTAAGATAAAGGTAAAGGGTCCCCTCACACATATGTGGTAGTTGTTTCTGGCTCTAGGAGGCGGTGCTCATCTCCATTACAAAGCTGAAGAGCCAGCCCTGTCCGAAGACGTCTCCATGGTCATGTGGCTGGCATGACTAAATGCTGAAGGCGCACAGAACGCTGTTACCTTCCCACCAAAGTGGTCCCCATTTTTGTACTTGCATTTTTACCTGCTTTCGAACTGCTAGGTTGCCAGAAGCTGGGACAAGTAATGGGAGCTCACTCCATTTCGCGGCGCTACGGATTTGAACCTCCAAACTACCAACCTTTCTGATATACAAGCTTAGCATCTTAGCCACTGAGCTACCACATCCCTGGACTATCTGTAGTTGGGGCTTATTCATGAACAAGCATTCATCAATTATCCCAATCAGATGACCTACATTTATAATATACCCTTGTGCTGTATTTCTATCTGATAAACAATTGGAAGAATACAATCTTAAGAGTTGAACGTTACAAGGGGAAATTGTTTATGGAATATTCCTCTCCTCTTTTAAGTATGCAACAGATTCTCCTAAGGTTGTAGCAGGCAGAACAAAGGTCTAATTAGGACATCAAGACAGAGTTCTCTATCACATATGTCTGCTTGGGCAGGGGGAGAGGGGTGGGATTCAAATTTTTAACAACCGGTTCTGTGGGCGTGGCTTAGGTGGTGGGCGTGGCTTGGTGGTCATGTGACTGGGTGGACATGGCTTGGTGGTCATGTTATTGGCTGGGTGTGGCCAACTCAACATCACTCACATCGAGGCACGCATCTCCTCGCCTGGCCTCTCTTGACTGTGGGGATGCTGCAACAGTTGTAAGTATGAAAAATGGTCATAAGTCACTTTTTTCAGTGCTATTGTAACTTTAAATGGTCACTCCACACAAGCAAAGTACCAGCAAAGGAGGGGGGAAAAAACTGCAGAGAGGTTCCTGAGACAGGAAGTCTAGTCCTGCCAAGAATGTAATAAGGGTTAACGGAGAGGCAGTTTCTGTAAGCAACACCAGAATGTTTCCTTCCTGCCTTCCTTACAGGATTAGGCCAGTAATTTCTTCTAAAAACCGGTTCTCCCAACTGCTTAGAATGCTAACAACTGGTTCTAGCAAATAGGTGCAAACTGGTAGAATCCTACCCCTGGGGGGGGGGATAGATTGGACTAGATGACCTACAAGGTCCCTTCCAACTCTGTTCATCTGTATCAGATGCTCTCCAGATGTGTTGACTTCTATCCCTAGAATTTCCCACCAACTGTGGTAGCTATTAAGAATGCTGGGAATGGAAGTTGGTCAGATTTGAAAGGATGCTCAGGGACAAACCATTTTGCTTCTTTCTGCGTTGAACCGTTTCCCCAAATTCCTAACCTTCTTGTCATGGCTTCTACTGAGGCAAAGCTGACTGAGGAATTATGGGAGTTGAAGTCCACAAGTCTCAAAGTTGACAAGATTGGAGACCCCTGCTCCAGATCATCCCAAGATCTTCATTCAGAACATTTCTAACCAAATTAGCCAGGAATTGGCCAACCTCTTTGCATGTTCTCCATCCTCTTTCACTAACACAGCTGCAAAGAAAAATCCAGAAGTGTTGCTTCTGTTTTTTTTGTTTTGTTTACCGCAGTGTATTGTGTCAGCCAGTTTGACAGACTGTGGTTTATATTAAAAAGAGGGAATTTAAAAGAATGGCTTGCCTCAAAGTTAAAGCTTTTGATTCCTTCTTCTAAACATCATCTTGATATGTTTCTCCTCCAATATGCTCCAAACTGGAATGAAGGCAGCTTTCCAAACAATATACTTACCTCTTCTACAAGATTTCTTGCTTTCTAATTGTCCAAATTGTCCAAATCCCTTCTCTTCCTTGAGTAATATTTCTTAATAAATTAGCTTAGTTTAATAAAATGACTTCCCCGCCTGTCAAATGTCAGCTTTCCCTACTCTTCCTCAGTAGCTTGCAGAATCACCATCAAAAACGTCTATAATGCCTTCACATATTTATAGGCCGCTGCAGGGGGAAAAAAAGAATATTACCCAGTTCTAGATCTGGATAAAGTGACCACTGCTGTCACTGAGATTCAGAATGGTGGCAAACAATGTTTACCATGACATGAAAAACAGTCAAAAGGAATAGAAACAAGCTACCATTTTGAATTCCCATGATGCCCTAGAACCAGAGAACTCCAAGCTGGCAACTTTAAGACTTGGAGAATTCTAGGAGTTGAAGTCCACAAGTCTCAAAGTTTCCAAGTTTGGAGACCTCTAATCCCAGAAGAGACCTCAACCCATCTGCGTCCCTCCAGGATGGTTTCATACTTCCATTAGCCTCAGCCAGCAAAGCTGGGAGCAAGGAACTGTGTTTAGTGCAACGCAAAGCTTGTGGAGGGCACCAAATTGCCTACCTTGTTTGAGAATCATTGCACTATTTAAACTCCTTTATTGTTCATTTTTCTCGGGGTTATTTTAAAGTTTAGCTGCGCTGCCCTTTTGTCCCATCGCCAGAAATGACATGCCACCATTTATGGAAAGTCGAAATAGTAATAATATCATCTTTTAGAATAGAATAGAGTTGGAAGGGACCTTGGAGGTCTTCTAGTCCAGCCCCTGCTCAAATAGGAGACCCTATCCCATTTCAGATAAGTGACTGTCCAGCCTCTTCTTAAAAACCCCCAGTGATGGAGCACCCACAATTTCTGAAGACAAGCCGTTCCACTGGTTAATTGTCCTCACTGTGAGGAAGTTTATCCTGCATTCCAGGTTGCTTCTCTCTTTGGTTAGTTTCCAACCATTGTTTCTTGTCGTGTGCCCTCCGGCGCTTTGGAGAACAATTTTGTGAGAAACAGACTCAGCAGGCAGAAATTTGACAGAGTCACGAAGTGAAGCAAAAAGCAGTTTGTTGCATGTAAAACACGTTCTTGGAAGAACGGGTGGCTAACGAATAGGCACACAGGAGAATGCATTTCTCCAGCTTTTTATCCCCTCCACCCGAGCCACAAATCACAACCCCCTGCAGCCTCCTTTGACAAAGAACACAGGGTTACAATCTTCCCAGAAGGTCTGTTTCTCCTCTCCATGAATTTCTCCGTGTTTAATCTGTCTCCCCCACCTTTTGCCCAGTTCCCTTTTTCCAGACTACCTTTTGTTCCTTTAAAAAAAAAAAAAATTATTAACCGATATTTCTTGTTTCTTTGCAATCCTTGCAGCATAAGCGTAATAAATTGAGGCAAGCGGTTAATTAATTACTCCACTTTATTCTAGACAGTGTGGTTAAAACTGTTAACTAATCTGCTTGCCCAAGCTGACTCGCTTATCGGAATAGCAGGCCCTTCCTGTTTTCCAGTCTTGAACTTTTTACCTTTAACGTCCCAATATCCTACTGAATTTTTAAACCCCGTATCTCTAAAAAAACGGCTTTCTTTGCAAAAACAACGCTATCTCCATCAGTTTCTTTGCAATTTGACTCCCTTCTCCTTGTGGCAGCCCCTCAAATACTGGAACGCTGCTATCATGTCAGTCTTATTTTCTTTAGCCTAGCCGAACCCAAAACCTGCAGCCGTTCTTCATGTGGTTTAGTCTCCAGGCCTCTTATTAATTCCCACTTACCGTTACAGTGACTTCAGGGCAGGATTTTCTGCTTCTCTTATGAAATCGACTTTTCCATGTTACATCATTGCAAGTTTAGATGTTTGGGATAGCGTGCGACTGCTTGCCGCGGCTTAAACCTGCTAGTAACTAGCTCATCGGCTACTTCGCAGAGGATGGAACACCCCTTAAACCGAACAAGTACTTACAATGCTTTTTAATACCTGTAAAATGGTGCACTTTCTTTGGGTGCTATAACAACACAATGTCTACAATTCTTTCCTTGCAAGCAGAAGGTTACTGGATTTGAAACATAGCAAAACCTTTTTTTTTAAATTAGTCTTTTTTTTAATCCCCTGAGCTTTTTCCATTTCCCTGTGCTTTTTAAAACGAAAACGAAAACAAAGCAAACACCTTCAGTGGTGCAAGATCTTGCCATTTCTTCAGTCGCCTGAGTGAAATGGCTTTCATCTTCAGCTTTCCGATTGCTGAATAAATTGATTTGAGCTATTTGAGGGCTGGGGTGAAACAGACTATAGGTAGTCCTCGTCTTAGGATCCACCATTGAGCCCAGATTTTCTGCTACTAAGCAAGACAATTCGGTTCATTCGGTTTTGCGCCATTTTACAACCTTTCTTGTCACAGTTGTTAGGTGAATCACTGCACTTGATAAAGTTAGTAATCCGGTTTATTCGTTGAATCTGGCTTCCCCACTGACTTTGCTTGTGAGAAAGTTGCTGTTATATATTTGTATACTTGAAATACTGCATTGTGATTGGTCCATCAATGCTGCCTTTTGATTGGTCCTCAATACTGCCTTTGATTGGTCCGTCTTGAATACTTGTAAAACTGTCTTTTAATTGGTCCGTCTGACGGCGGGAATTTCAAGGAGCCGTCATTGGCCGCAAGCCGCGAGCAGCCGCTATAAAAGAGGCTGCCGCAGCTCCGGTTTTGTTGAAGTCACTAAGAGCTAAATAAAAGAGCTGAAGTCTAACTGGTCTCAAGTGCTCCTTCCTGCGACAGAACAGTTGCAAAAGGGGATCCCGTGACCCTGGGACACGGCAACGGTCATAAATATGAGCCAGTTGCCAAGCGTCTGAATTCCGATCACATGATCATGGGGATACAGCAAAGGTCGTAACTGTGAAAAACAGTCATAAGCCCCATTTTTCAGTGCTGTTGTGACTTTGAATGAACAGTTGTAAGTCAAGGACTACCTGTAATAAAGGAGGAGTACAAATCGATCCATAAAAATGTATCTTAAATGGAGGAGGATAAGCTTGTTCATAAAGTCCGGCGTTTTTCTTGAAAAGCGGATCTGCTCCCAGGACAACGGATCGTACTATCGTGTGTGGTGGACTTGTAGGAAAGCTCAGGATTTTGGGCATAAAATTCAGAGTTGGCTAGAGGAAATGGGTGAAATCAATCTTGAATATAAACCGGGACTTTTTCTATTGGGAATTAACATAGAGAGGTATAATAAAGATATGATGTACCTAATAAATAATACATGTGATTATGTCTGCAAGACTAGTCTATGCTCAAAAATGGAAACTTAAGGGAATTCCAGATGAAACTGAGATAATTAAAAAGATATGGACATGCCCAGAAATGGATAAATTAACGTTGGAATTAAAAAATAAAGATGAATCTGAATATTATAAAGTATGGGAAAAGTTTTACCGCTGGTTGGGAAAAAGGAAGGACAAAATCTAAATTAAAATGAGATAAGGATGTTAAGATAACAGACTAGGAGTATAAAGAATTGTTGATATTGATGTGCGTGTGGCTTGGTGGGTGTGGCAGAGGAAGGATACTGTAAAATCTCCAGTCAGAGGTGGTATTTGCCGGTTCTCTGAACTACTCAAAATTTCGGCTACCGGTTCTCTAGAACTGGTCAGAACCTGCTGAATACCACCTCTGGTATGTTTCAAATATTTTCAGCGCTAACGCATCTTGTGTACGCCAGCTCACAACATGTTCTTCCTCATTGATGAGATATGGACAATGGGATGTTGGCTGGGAAGGGTACAATATTTACAGACCCCTCACATCCCAGACATAAACTGTTTCAACTCCTTCCCTCAAAACAACACTATAGAGCACTGCATACCAGAACAACTAGACACAAGGACAGTTTTTCCCCGAACGCCATCCCTCTGCTAAACAAATAATTCCCTCAACACTGTCCAACTATTACAAAGTCTGCATTACTATTACTATTAATCTTCTCATCACTCCTTATCACCCATCCCCTCCCACTTGTGACTGTATGACTGTAATTTTGTTGCTTGTATCCTTACGATTTTTATTGACTGTTTCCTAGTCTGATTTGATTGCTTATTTGTACTCTATGACTGTCATTAAGTGTTGTACCTCATGATTCTTGACTCTTGATGAATGTATCTTTTCTTTTATGTATACTGAGAGAATTTACACCAAGACAAATTCCTTGTGTGTCCAATTACACTTGGCCAATAAAGAATTCTATTCTATTCTATTCTATTCTATTCTATTCTATTCTATTCTATTCTATTCTATTCTATTCTATTCTATTCTATTCTAGATCCTTGTTTGCACAGAAGAATATGAACGTACTTATAGTAGAGTAGATTTTGAGTGCTCTGGGGCCCAAACCTCTTGTAACTCTTCTTACTGTTAGCAAGGAAGAGCTCACTTGACACACGATTAAGTCACCATGATGTAAAAAAGATGTTGAGACTCTAGAACAGGTGTGTCAAACTTTGGCATCACATTGTCGTCACGTGACATGTCACGACTTTTTCCCCCGTTGCTAAACCGGAGGTGGTCATGGCCAGGGCGTGACACGAGTTTTTACCCCTGCTCTAGAAACATGATTAGGGGACTGGAAGCTAAAAGATATGAAGAACGGTTGCAGGAATTGGGTATGTTTAGCTTAATGAAAAGAAGGACTAGGGGAGACATGATAGCAGTCTTCCAATATCTCAGGGGATGCCACAAAGAAGAGGGAGTCAAGCTATTCTCCAAAGCACCTGAAGGCAGGACAAGAAGCAATGGGTGGAAACTAATCAAGGAGAGAAGCAACCTAGAACAAAGGAGAAAGTTCATGACAGTGAGAACAATTAATCAGTGGAATGACTCGTCTCCAGAAGTTGTAAATGCTCCAACACTGGAAGTTTTTAAAGAAGAGATTGGGCAACCATTTGTCTGAAATGGTATAGTTTCCTTCCTGAGCAGGAGGCTGGAGTACAAGACTACTAAAGTCCCATCCAACTCTTGTTATTCTCTTATTCTGCCATTCTACACTTTCTCTAATCCATTAACAGAAGGTAGTCAAACCAGGATGGATTAAACCCTCTATTTTTTTTTTCAACCTTGGCCAGTTTAGTATGTATGGACTTCAACTCATCTTTATGTGACCAAGGTTAACAAATATTGTTTTACTGCAACCTCTTGCCAAGGGCAGGAATCCTCAGGCCATTCCAGATAAATAGTTGCTAGCTTTTGTTTAAAGACGCACATTGACGGAGTCCCCACAGCTCCAGGATTATTATAGATTGTTGTTGCCCTGTGGGGAAAAAAAATCTGGTTTTTCAAGTTATCTTACACATTCTCTCTTATTTTTGCTCTCTTGCTTCATTGCCTGGATCCAAATGGTGGTTTGAGGGGAAAAAAACAAAATAAGTGGTGTGGAACTATTATTTTGGAAACTGTACTTTTGTTGATGCATTTTTCTGTTTGGCAACCACATCACACTTTGGTCTCATATTCTGTTTGTGTTCTATTACCACTCCGAGATCTTTTTGACAAGCACA
The DNA here is from genome assembly GCF_049901735.1 of Notechis scutatus. NCBI lineage: Eukaryota > Metazoa > Chordata > Lepidosauria > Squamata > Elapidae > Notechis > Notechis scutatus. The sequence goes on along the minus strand of NC_142010.1, from coordinate 257,199,861 downwards.
ACTGCCAGAGTTTTCCACTTCCTGTATTTGCAGTGTCTGTTCAAATATGAAATGACTGAACGAAACAGGAGGGTGATATCACATTTAACTGCCAGTCGCTTTTGAGAAAACGCGTCCAAAATCTGAAAAGAAAATCATTTATAATATATGTGTGTCTCAACATCTATGAATATACAGGCAAGTCTTGACTTACAGCCATTTGTTTAATGACCAAAGTTACAACAGCACCAAAAAAAAAGTGACTTAGGACTATTTTTTGCATGACTTCGGCCACATCCTCAAGATCAAAAGTGATCAAAATTTGATTAGAAACCAAAAAGATTAAAAAGATAGTTACATATTGAAAATTTTTCAAGACGGATAAACCAATTGTATTAGTACTATGTGACTAATATTGATATATTATGATTATCATTATGATTATTGTTGTATCTCTACTCAAAACTAATTGCACCCAGACAACACATTGTTCAGATAAATAGGGAGTTTTTTTTATGTGTGTGTATACACACACACACACAAACATACATATAAAGTTCAGGTGATCAAAATTTGAACACTTGGCAACTGACCGGTACTTATGATGGTTGCATTACCCTGGGGATCATGGATCTCTTTTTTCAACCTTCTGACAAGCAGTAAATGGGGATGCCGGATTCACTTAACAGCTGTGTCACTAATTGAACAAGTGCAGTGATTCAGTTAACAAAATGGGGCAAAACCCACTTAACAACTGTCTTGCTTAGCAACAGAAACTTTGGGGTCATAAATTGAGGACTACCTACATATAAAGGAGGCAAAAAAAAAAGATATATAGAAAAAAAAGACATATTCCCCAGCCAGGAAGCCAAATTGTAAGAGACAATTTAAAATTTTCTATTGAAGAATACAGTATACATCCCTAAATGACATTGGGTTTATTCAAAGAAGTGCTATTTCATTTAGGGCAGTGCTTTTATCAACTTGGTGAACATTTAAGGTAAGTGGACTTCCGTTTCCAGAATTCCCAGGCAGCCATTAAGTGAATCATTTCAGTTGTTAAATGAATCATATGGTCATTAAGTGAACCTAGCTTCCTCCATTGACTTTGCTTGTCAAAAACCGGCTAGGAAGGTCCCAAATGGTATTCACGTGACCACAGCCAAGTACCCAAGTTTGATCACATGACCATGAGAATACCACAGTAGTCGTAAGGTGAGGACCAGCCTTTGTTACTTCACTAAATGAAAGATTGGGACTATCTAGTCAAAGGAATCCTCTAATGCTTCTCTGAAAATTTTTTCTACTTGCTTGTCAATTTTTGACACGCATAAGGAGGAAAGTTGTCGTTTTGATTTAGACTTCTGCTTGGGATTATTGTTTTTAGTGATTAACATGGCCAAAAAACGACAAAGTCATGAAAATGGAATGAAATAAGCCTAGCAGAATTTAAACTTAACCCACCCACCATAACATGCAGGCTGACTTCACCGATATTTAGATTTATTGTTGAGCACGCACAAATAACTTGTGAGCCTCTGTTGGGAATGGGGTGGAGTTCACTGTCTAATATGCGTTTGTCAACCTTAGTTGGGAAACGCTGCTCTAATAGAACATGACAGTTTGAATGAACTGAGGCTAGAGGATTTGAGGATAAAACTTTTCCTTTTGTATCTCTACAGCTGTTTTCAGACATTTAGTGCTGGGCTCCAAATCAAACCTCATTATGGCTTAGCACACCACTGTGTGAACTGAGTGTTGTATCTTTGCAGTATTGGCTTGGATCCTATTTATGGCATAATGCCATCATTTCCAAGAAGAATAAACAGTTGAAAAGCAAAATTATATATCCACGTACAATAAAACAGGCGCTGAAGAATAGGACCGAACAGTAAATCTAATTCTCGCTTTTAGGATCACCCATTTATACAAGTCTCCAATTTCTCATCATCTCCACCTATTCAGTAATATGGAAAATAGGGATTGCATCTTATACGATTTTAGGAAGTGAATCCACAAATACGGGCTGCATTCACACATTGCATTGCACTGTCATTCGTGGTGTTACCCCAGTCACAAGATGGCTGGTGAACTTAGCCAACTGACCATCATTCAAGAACCTATGAATGGAGAAACCATCATCTGTGAATCAAGTCTAGTTACAAAAAATTTTCTTGGTTAATCTCTGCATGGCTGGCTGTGGAATTCTGGGAGTTGAAGTCCATAAGTTGTTGGAGACAAGAGCCATTCAGCAAAGAGCCCTTTGCAGCAACATCTGGCAGCAGTTCATGGTTCTTATCAGACAGTCCTCAAAACTCTCAACAATACTGGCTTGCAATTGTCTTCTTCAGCAAGATTTCCCCCCCTCCCCCAACTTCCTTGTCTCGTATACAGTCATGGCCCATGGGTCTTTCTGGCTGTCCCCCCATCCAAGCACTGACCGCTTCTGCCCTTGCTTAGCTTTTGCAGGATCACCTACACTGGAGGGTGCTGCACCCTGCTGGACATAACAACATTGCAATATTCTGAAGTAGCAGGTTAGCAAGGCAATAGCGCAGGGGTCTCCAACCTTGGCAACTTTAAGACTTGTGGACTTCAACTCCCATAATTCTCCAGCCAGCAAAGCTGCCTGAAGAATTCTAGGAGTTGAAATCCACAAGTCTTAAAGTTTCTAAGGTTGGAGATCCCTGCTACAGCGGTCCAAATGGGGCCCAACACCGTTAAAAGTGGTTCTTGCCATAGGGGAAAATTGTGCTCCTCACAACAACCAATACAGCCCTAGGTGAGGAATTGTATGTTTTAGAAGACATGTAGTTTTCTAACTTGTCCAGATCCCAGGTTGGTTATCAACAACTTTCATAAATGTATAAGCACCACTGTTGGCTTGGATGGAGATTTTAAGGAGTGTGGTCACACACACACATCAAAGGACTTGAAACTAAGTCCCATCTAGGAAAGTTGAAGAGCCAGGCATAGACTGGCGAAGACGGAAGTGGGTGTCTATTTCAAACCAAGATGACAAGAAACAGCAAAAAAAGAAGAAAAGCATTGCAACACCATGATGCAAACTGTGGCCTGTCAAGCTGCATTTTGACATTGGACACAAGAACATAAGTCATGGGGTTCGTGTCTTGAAATTTCAACACCTATTTTGATATTTGCTTTCCTTTGCTGCCTTGAGAAGGCTTAGATCAGGGGGTTTCCAATCTTAGCAACTGACTGGGGAAATCTGGGAGTTGAACTCTACAGGTATAAAAGTTGCCAAGGTTGGACACCCCTGGCCTACAGCGACAATGAGAGAACGTGGAAGTAGCACTGCATGGACTGGGAAAAAAGCCAAAGGCTACTTCTCCATCATCCCCTAAAACGGGGTTACCTAAGATTAGCTCAATAACCAGTTTGGTATAATGGGTATGGTTCAAATCCTTCCCAACTCTGTTATTCTGGTTAGCATTAGGCTAGAAACTGGGAATTTTAGTTCATCTTGGGCAGAAGCCATCTGGGTGACCTTGGGCCAGTCCCTCTTAACCCTAGCTACTTATCCAGGTAGTCTCCATCAGACACAACTGAACAGAAAGAGAGAAAAAATTACCTGATAGAAACAATTGTGCTTGAAATAAAATCCTTGCTGATCCTGGAATTGGGATGGGGAACTGGTGGACCCTGAAACTTTGCTGAACAGGTAGTCCTTGATTTACAACCCCAATTGACCCCTACATTTTTATTGCCACACTTTTAAGTGAATCACTGTCCTTGATAAGTTAGTTATCTGGTTGTTAAGTGAATCTGGCTTCCCCATTGACTTTGTTTGTGAGAAGGTTGCAAAAGATGATCCCATGACCCCAGGACATTGCAACTGTCATAAATATGAAACAAGTTGCCAAGCATCTGAATTTGGATCACATGGTCCTGGGGATGCTGCAAAGGTTGTAACTGTGAAAAACGGTTGTAAGTCACTTTTTTCAGTGCCGTTGTAACTTTGAACCATCGCTAAACAAACTGTTGTAAGTGGAGGACCAACTGCTACACTCTGAAGTAGCTAAAGTGAAGAACATTGGGAGGAGGAAGAGGAGGAGAGGTGAGGAACCAACTTTGCTTCAGATATGTAGAGAAAGAGGGTTGTATATAAATCCACTATCAATTTTTGGGGTGGCTCCAGTTTCGATGGTCACAATGAATGATGTGAAGGTGAAGAGATGAAGGTTCTCACAATGCATTAGATTCACAAGTCATTCATTAGAGATGAAGGTTCTCTAAACGACTTAGATGAGGGAATAGAAGGGAAACTTACCAAATTTGCAGATGCTAAACTGGCAGGAATAGCCAACACCCAAGAAGATAGGCTCAAGATCCAGATGGATCTTGACAGACTAAAACACTGGGCCATATTTAACAAAATGAAATTCAATGTAGAGAAAAGTCCTACACTTAGGCAAGAAAAACCAAAAGTACACATGCAGACTGGGTGAAACCAGGCTCAACAGCAGTAACTGTGAGAGGGATCTTGGAGTCTTTAGTGGACAACCAGCTAAATATGAGCCAGCAGTGTGCAATAGCAGCCAAAAAAGCTAATGCAATCCTAAATTGCATTAACAGAGGGATACAGTCAAGATCAAGTGAGGTACTAATACCACTCTATAAAGCCTTAGTAAGACCACACCTAGAGTACTGCATCCAGTTTTGGTCACCACACTATAAAAAAGATGTTGAGACTCTAGAAAGAGTGCAGAAAAGAACAACCAGGATGATCAGGGGACTGGAGACTAAAACATATAAAGAACGGTTACAGGAACTGGGCATGGCTAGTCTAGTGAAGAGAAGGACCAGGGGGAGACAGGAGAGCTGCCTTCCAATATTTGAGGGGCTGCCACAGAGAGGAGGGAGGGGTCAAGCTATTTTCCAAGGCATCGCACCTGAGGTCATATGCACTCAACGAATTTAACCTGGTGCCTGAATTAACTCATTTTTTTTTTCCAGTTGACATCATACCTTAAAACCAGAAACTCACCAGCCAAACCATTAGGGTTTGGGTAACACACCTCCACAAAAACCAAACACAAGTGTCAATGCTCTTCTTCCACTGACCTACTTTAGCTGTGAGAACCTGGCAGCCCAGCCATTTGGGCACCGTTGGCTTTCGATGTCCCAAACGGAGCTTGTTTGGGTGGCCTGGCGTATCTCTAGATAGCGGTTGAGCACAGAAGCCGGCTTAATCTTAGTCCAGAGGGTCTCTAAACTTGGCCTTCTTTAAGACTTGTGGACTTCAACTCCCAGAATTCTCCCGCCAGCTATGCTGAAGAATTCCTCAGCCAGCTCTCCTCAGCCAACCAGCTATGCTGGCTGGAGAATTCTGGGAGTTGAAGTCCACAAGTCTTAAAAGGGGGCCAAGTTTGGGCTGTCTTAGGCCCACAGAGCGTCGCAGCCCTCCCGCTCTCCCCTCATGCACAAACCGGGATTCCTCCCTCACCCGACCCGAGTTTCTGAAGGGGCGCCGCCGGGTTGCCTTTTCCCGCCCGTTTCCCCATCCCACCCCCGACTCTCGCCCCGGCCTCAGCGACTTCTGGGGCGCCGGAGCGCATACGTGACTTATCGGAGCTGGCCGAGAGAGGCAGCCAGCGCCGGGGGAACCCGTCAGAAAGGCTGGGAATCTTTCCCACAGAGAGACCAGGAAGAAACGCAGACTTCCCGTCTCCAAGTCCTGTGGCTTTCAGATGCCAATCTCCTCCAACCCCCACAAGCAGCCCGTGCAGGACAAATGACCCCAAAGAACTGCCTAGGTGGGAGTGTGTGTGTGTGGTTGTGAAAAAAACAAACTGTGTGGTGTTGTTGCGTGTGTGTCTTGATCTATCAGGACAAGCGTCTCCTGTACCAAGCAAGAGACTCGGCTTTCTTCTGCTCTGTGAAATTTATTTAATTTCAGACAACAGATATTCAAGAGTTGGAGAAGGGACCTTAGAGGTCATCTAGCCCAACCCACCCACCTACCCTCACCCAAGCGGGGAGACCTTACACCATTTCTGGCAGATGGCACTCCGATCTTTTTTTCATGGACTGCCTTGCCATCTTTGTCTGCCCACAAATCCCAAAGGGCAGAAGCACACGATAGAACATGGAGTCAAAGGGTCACCCACCCGGCTTATCTTAATAACAGATGAACAGAGTTGGAGAAGGGACCTTGGAGGTCATCTAGGGCAACCCCGAGCTCAAGCAGGGGGAGAGTCTTCTACACCCTTTCTGACAGGTGGCAGTCTCTTGAAAAGCTTCCAGGGATGAAGCCCTCCCTGGGAGGGGAGGGGTGATAAGGAGTGATGACAAGATTTAACAGTAATAGTAGTGCAGAGTTTGTAATAGTTGAACAGTGTTGAGGGAATTATTTGTTTAGCAGAGTGATGGCGTTCGGGAAAAAACTGTTCTTGTGTCTAGTTGTTCTGGTGTGCAGTGGGAGTTGAAACAGTTTATGTCCAGGATGTGAGGGGTCTAAATATTTTCACAGCCCTCTTTTTGACTCGTGCAGTATACAGGTCCTTGATGGGAGACAGATGGGTAGTAATTGTTTTTTTCTGCAGTCCTAATTACTCTCTGAAGTCTGTGTTTGTCCTGTTGGGTTGCAGAACCCAACCAGACAGTTATGGAGGTGCAGGTGGCAGACTCATAGCATCATCTGAAGGCAAGCCAAGGCAGAAGATCTTATAGAGGTAGTCCTCGACTGACAACTGTTCATTTAGTGGCCATTCCGAGTTACAACGGCACTGAAAAAAGTGACCTATGACCATTTTTCACACTTATGACCGTTGCAGCATGCCCATAGATGATCAACATTTGGATGCCTGGCAACTTGTTTCATATTTATGACAGTTGCAGTGTCCTGGGATATGGGATCATCTTTTGCGACCTTCTCATAAGCCAGATTCACTTAACAACCATGTTACTAACTTAGCAAATGCAATGAATAGAATAACCAATAGAAATAGGAATAGAATAGAATAGAATAGAATAATAATAATAGAATAGAATAGAATAGAATAGAATAGAATAGAATAGAATAGAATAGAATAGAATAGAATAGAATTCTTTATTGGCCAAGTATGATTGGACACACAAGGAATTCGTCTTTGGTGCATATGCTCAGTGTACCTACAAGAAAAGATACATTCGTCAAGAGTCAAGAATCATCAGGTACAACACTTAATGATAGTCATAGGGTACAATAAGCAATAAAATCATACTAGGAAACAGTCAATGATTCACTTAACTGGCAACAAAAGCTGTAAAATGGGGCAAACTTACTTAACAAATGTTTTACTCGGGAAAATAAATTTTGGACTCAATTGTGGTCGTAACTCGAGATCTACCTGTACCATCCCGGTCATATGGTTATCCTATGTTTTTTTTTGAAAACCTCCAGCAATGGAGCACCATAAGATGCTATTCCATTGGAATAGGCAAGCTCTTCCACTGATTAATCGGTTCTATTGATTAATTGTTCTCACTGTCCTGAAATTTCTCCTTACGTCTAGGTTGAATCTCTCTTTAACAAGCTTCCACCGATTACTTCTTGTTCTGCCTTCTGTGCTTTGGAGAATTATAACGCACCATGTCTTCCCTTTCCAGGGCTCTGGGCCTTTATTATGATTGCCATTCTTGCTTTCATCCCTGCCCATAACTCGATTGGCATCATCCCTGGGACATCAGGGAAGGTTACAGGTCCCACTGCCAACAGTGATGTTCTCCACCTCTAAGAAGGAGAATGGCGGGAATCTCCAAAGGATGCTGGGCAAGTAGAGAGTTCAGAGCAAAATAACAGAGTTGGAAGGAACCTTGGAGGTTTTCTAGCCCAGGGGTCACCAACCTTTTGGACCTCAGGGACCACCAAACTCCTAATTTTAAATCCCGCGGACCACTAATATGAATTTGGACTGACGGTGGCTTGCTGACGTTGGTGGGAAAGTCGGTCCCATATTCCAGAGCTGCAATAGTCACAGGACTGGCCTGTGCACCAGCCTGCCATGGATGAGCTGCTCCGGGATGACCAAAGGGCCAGTCTTGTGACTTCTGCAGCTCTGGAATATGGGACCGGCTCATGGTGGGGTTTGAAATCTCTGCTGTAGGGAGTGGGGGTGGGGGGTGGCACGTGTAAATGTGCAAATTTGCAAGTGGTGCAATGTGCAAAACACAGCGCAACCCTCGCCGGCCAGGATGAGGTAATGGTGTTATTGTGGCAAGAGGGCAGCAGCGGCACAGGTGAGCCAAAGCAGCGATGGAGTTGGCTGGAAGGTGTGGGAGCATCAGCGTTCCACCTTTGCTCGAGAAGCCCAGCCGAAGTTTCCCACGCCACTTGCGCTTCAACCAGGGGTGGGATTCAAATTGTTAAACAACCGGTTCTGTGGGCGTGGCTTATGTGGTGGGCATGGCTTGATGGTCATGTGACTGGGTGGACATGACTTGGTGGTCATGTGATTGGCTGGGTGTGGCCAACTCAATATCACTCAACAGTTGTAAGTGTGAAAAATGTTTTTTTCAGTGCCATTGTAACTTTGAATGGTCACTCCACACAAGCAAAGTACTAGCAAAGGAGGGGGAAAAAACTCCAGAGACATTCCTGAGACAGGAAGTCTAGTCCTGCCAAGAACGTAATAAGGGTTAACCGAGAGGCAGTTTCTGTAAGCAACACCAGAATGTTTCCTTCCTGCTCTCCTTACAGGATTAGGCCAGTCATTTCTTCTAACAACCAGTTCTCTGAACTGCTTAGAATGTTAACAATCGGTTCTAGCGAATAGGTGTGAACTGGTAGAACCCCACCCCCGACTTCAACCTTTTGACTCTCAGGGACAGGAGTTCAGCCCAGCTACCTGTAAAATCGTCTCTCTTTCTCAAGGAGCACTTGCACAAGCAGCGCGGGAAAATTCGGCTGGGCTCTTGAGATGAGAGTGACGCCAGCTGCTTCTCCCGCGAGCGCTCCTCGAGAGAGAGAGAGGATTTTGCAGGTAGCTTGGCCGCCTGTTAGCTGAGAGAAGCAGCCGGAGTCACTCTCGCCGTGGGCCGTGTGGGCGGTGCATCCTTGTGTTCCCGCCCAGCTTGGATTAATTGCTTTTGGGGGGGGACATTTCTCTGTGGACCACCAAAATTTTCTCACGGCCCACCAGTGGTCCCCGGCCCACCGGTTGGCAACCCCTGTTCTAGTTCAACCCCCTCCTCAAGCAGGAGATCCTATACCCGTGTTGGCGAACCTCTGCCACGCGTGCCGGAAGTGGCACGCAGAGCCATTTCCCTCGGCATGCGAGAGGTCGCCCAGAAGAGCCCCACGGCGCATGCTGCCCGACAGCTGATTGTCAGGTATTTGGCATGCATGCGCAGGGGGGGGCGGAAGAGGTGTGTGAGAGACTGCATGCATGCGCAGGGATGTGCTGTGCATGAGTTTGCATGTACATGTGCAGGCATGCGCACGAGGGGGAATCACATGCATGTGCATATGTGTGCAAGGGGGAATCGCAAGCATATGCGCAAAGACACGCAGCATGTGAAGGGTGGACTCTCGTGCATGCGCAGACGCCCAGCACGCATCACTTTCTGGGTGCTGGCAGGCGAGTGCATGCACAATTATCAGCCATGGGAGCCAAAAAAGATTAGCCACCACTGTCCTGTACCATTCCAGATAAGTGTTTATCCAGTCTGTTCTTTTTTTAAAAAAAAAACATAGTTTATTTGAGATTCATACATTTAAAACATTTAAAAACATACAAACATATAGACAAATATATGTACATATATACATTTTACAGCAGGTATTGAGCGATGATTACACACATTTTTTCTCTCCCCCTAACAATGACGTGATCTACCTTGTTACAGTACCTTCCTCGTTCTTTTAATGTTTTAATTTCACAGAATACTTTATGATTAAACGCACGTCTTCCATAATTTCATAACTTACCCGGTTGTCAAATATGGCTTTTTCTTTAACCATTCATACCAGCAATTCCATGTTTTATAGTAATCGCTACCTTGATTATTTTTTTAGTAATTTAGTTAGGCTCTCCATCTCCGCACACTCGTGAATTTTTTTGGTGACCATCTCCTTTGAAGGAATGGCAGACAGTTTCCAATTTTGTGCATAACTTATTCTGGCTGCCGTTACAATGTGCAAGATTAAATATTGGTGTTTTTTCCCCCCATTTTTGAATCTATCAAAAATCTATCCAGTCTGTTCTTAAAAACCTCCAGTGATGGAGCACCCACAACTTCTGGAGAGAAACTGTTCTACTCATTGATTGTCCTCACTGTTAGGAAATTACTCTTTAGTTGTAGGTGGCTTCTCTCCTTCATTAGTTTCCATCCACTGTTTCTTTGTCCTGCCCTCAGGCGCTTTGGATTTTACCCATCTTGAGCTTAGCTCAGTCAACTGCTGTTACGTTTGAGAGCCCAAAAGGTTGCAAACTGCCTTTGAATGTGGTCGTCTGAATGTGGTCATCCCTTCCTTTTATTCTGTCCTTGTTCTGCTTTTGCTTACTGTGGATAGGTTGTCAATCTAGGAAACACGGGAGGGGCGATTTTTTGGATGCTCCCCAAAATTCGTTGCACATTGTTATTATTCATTTATTAAGTGTATATGTCCACCTCACCAATAAGGTGAAGTCTGGGTTGAGTCTCACTCTGCAGAGGGTGAGCATTAATTAATTTAATGATGGTGGAGCCCTTAAATTGATGGAAGTTGTATATTCTTGTCTCAGACAGGTTGTCCTTTCAATTCAACTGTAGATGCAGTTTTATTTCAAAGATAGTTTTAATAACAGTTCATTGTACAGAGTAAAGCACAGCTCATAGATCAGGGGTGTCCAACCTTGGCAACTTTAAGACTTGTGGACTTCAACTCCCAGAATTCCTCAGCCAGCAAAGCTTGGAATTCTGGGAGTTGAAGTCCACAAGTCTTAAAGTTGCCAAGGTTGGACACCCCTGTCATAGATGAACTGAAAAAAATAAATAAAAACTATTCCACCACCTCTAAGAGGGCTCATTTCTATCCCATCTGATCATTAAAAAAAATAAGTACAATAGTTTAAGAATTATCCTCTGAAATTATTTTTCCTCTTCCTTTTCCTCACCTTTCGCTCCTTTAATGCTGATTCTAAAACAGCCAGGAAAGGATTTTATAATTTTTTTTTTTTTGTAATTGCACATATTACTTTGGATGCGGAGCCCAGGAAAGGGACGCTTTACCAAAAATTAAGTAATTAATTTCTGATGTAGAATTTCCCTTACTGGACTGGTATTTGTGGCACGCCAGGGAGGCAGGAAAAATTGTGATTCGGTGCCAGCTCAGCCCCTGCCAAATAAGACTGTTTCTTTGGCTTTCTTGTTCTCTCTTTCACCCCAGTCTAGCAGCCGCTACATAATTCAGCCGCCAGGGAGTGGCTCTGCCCTCTTTGCTTCCTGATCTGGGGCAGCGGGCACAGGACTGGCACCAAGAGCAACCAGTCAGATTGGCAATCCTGGATGTCAAACTCTTGTTTGGCAGGGAGGGTGAAGCAATCCTGCCTTCATACTTGGGGGGAACACATTTTTTTTTCCCTGCAGAAACCCAAACTTCTATTTGAAATTAACCTCATCCAGGCCGAAGCCACATCCGTTCACACAAATGCTTTTGGAAATGCTTTTACTGAGAGCAAGGAAAGTGGGTGTCTTTTTAGTGTTATGTCTTAATCGTGATTTTTAAATATATCTAGTGTTCTATAATGAAAACTCCCAAAGTCACTTTTATGTGAGATGGGCAGCTGTACAAATGTGAGAAATATATATATATATATATATATATATATATATATATATATATATATATATATATATATATATATATATATATATATATATGTACTAGCTTGATACCCGTGCTTCGCTACGAAACTATGTGGCAGGGCTGAGTTTTGGGGGAGGAAAACAAGGAGGGAAAAATTGTGCCTCTGCCTACCAGCATCCATTGGTATTCATCTGGTTAGCGTCCTGTCGGTGTGTGAGAGAGTTGAGGGCTGTTTGGAAACTGAAACAGTATTTGCTGTGAGAGCAAGGAGTTAGCAAGGAGCCTGGGCGTGGCTTAGCTCAACTGTTCTGCCCTAAACTAAAGCTGGTTGCTGCTCTGAAACTGAAACTGAACATCTTCTCCTCTGTTTGTGTTTTGCATTTGGAACAGTTTTCTTTTCAGGTGGGGAAGGGGAGTAGAACTCTTTAGCATCAGAGCGTGTTAATAATAATTTAAGAAATACTAACGCTCTGATGGTCATTTCGAAACATCCTTTCTTCATGAGCACCTAGAAGCCAAGAGGAACATACGTGCCAACATTCAAGTTTATAGGCTTTACGGTTCTGGAGATTTTGTGATGACACGTGAGTGGTATTTCACTTTTAGATAGATTTTTATCACAATATTATAGCAGGGGTGTCCATATTTGGAAACATCAAGACCTGTGGACTTCAAATCCCAGATTTCCGACTGGAAAATTCTGACACTGTTACCAGTTATGCCTGGATGGGGAATTCTGGGAGTTGAAGTCCTCAAGTCTTAAAGTAGCCGAAGTTGGACTCTCCTGTGTTACGGTGAGGATAACAAATAATCACAGTTGGAAGGGACCTTTTAGGTCATCTAGCAGTTCAGAGAACCGGTTGTTAGAAGAAATTACTGGCCTAATCCTGTAAGGAAGACAGGAAGGAAACATTCTGGTGTTGCTTACAGAAACTGCCTCTCCGTTAACCCTTATTACGTTCTTGGCAGGACTAGACTTCCTGTCTCAGGAACTTCTCTGGAGTTTTTTCCCCCTCCTTTGCTGGTACTTTGCTTGTGTGGAGTGACCATTCAAAGTTACAATGGCACTGAAAAAAGTGACTTATGACCCTTTTTCACACTTACGACTGTTGCAGCATCCCCACAGTCAAGAGAGGCCAGGCGAGGAGATGCGTGCCTCGATGTGAGTGATAGTGAGTTGGCCACACCCAGCCAATAACATGACCACCAAGCCACGCCCACCCAGTCACATGACCACCAAGCCACGCCCACCACCCAAGCCATGCCCACAGAACCGGTTGTTAAAAATTTTGAATCCCACCCCTGAAGGGGAGGCCCGATCCATTCCTTACCTGGAGTAGCTACACAATGCACGGTGAACCACCGACCTGCAAAATTTCCTTCATTTTGCATTTCCTTCATTTCAGGCTCGGATAGGGGTTTACTGTTCCTGCAAATTCTTAATTCATTGCTTTGGCTGCATAGAGTTCACTGCCTCTTTGAAAACCTGTTCTTCCTGACTTGCTTTACTTCACCTTATTTAGGGCAAAGCCATTTTGGTGGGTGGGGGGGAGGAAGGACACCTTGGCATAACTGCTTGACATGCTGGCTGTCTACATTCTCATAGCTCGCTTGGGTTGTGGTATTTTAAGGCGAGATCACAAAAGGAAAAAATAAAAAGAGGCTGGGAAGGTAGAAAATGGTAACCACAAGAGTTGGTATGTTCATGAAGTGAGTCTTGCCCCATTTTACAACCTCTCTTGCCAAAGTTGTTAAGTGGCTCCCTACAGTTGTTTAGTGAATCTGGCTTCCCCGTTGACTTGGCTTGTCAGAAGGTTGTAAAAGATGATCACATGATCTTGGGACACTCCAACTATCATAAATATGAGTCAGTTGCCCAGCGTCTGAATTATGATCATGGGAATGCTGCAATGGTCGCAAGTGTGAAAAATGGTCATAAGCAGAGGTGGTATTCAGCAGGTTCTGACCAGTTCTGGAGAACTGGTAGCGGAAATTTTGAGTAGTTCGGAGAACCGGCAAATACCACCTCTGACTGGCCCCGCCCCCATCTCTTCTTTACCTCCCAAGTTCCAGCTGATTGGCTGGGTCTTCTTTTGTTGCCTTGCACAGGAGAACGGAGCTGGAAAGCAGGTGTCATGCCCATTGGAATCTGATTCCGAGGGGGAGGTTGAACAGCTGACAGGGAGTGTGGCTGTGGAGAAAACTGGGGAAGGGCACAGTCCGACTGGGCCCACCTCCTCTTCATCCTAGGGCATGCAAGGAGGAACGGATAAGGGAGCAATGTGGGTTACAGGGGAGAAAAGGGCCTTGATTCCCTTCATTAGCTGCAGCTGGGAAAACAGGATAAAAAAGGTGTTTGCACACAGCACCTTGCTGGAAGCAAAGCGTGCCTTATCTTTGTTTGTCATGTCTTATCTGGGTTGTGGCATCCTCCCAACTGTGTGTGTTTCGTTATCTTTTGAAGTCTGCAATTCCTTATCCTGCCCTGTCTCGTTAATTGCTGCAGCTTTGTGGTTTGTGTTGGTTTTTATTTATAATTTAGATGTACTTTGGGCTCGGACTGAATTTCTTCCCTTTAAAAACTGTTCTTGGGAGAGTTTTTTCTCCAGCCGATGATAACTGGATATTGGGGACCAAGTTGGAGGCATTAAAGGGACTTTACCTACTTTTGTGACTTTGTTGCTTCTGTACCATGCCCCGGGTCATCACAGCAGGTTAGTGGGCTGGGGAGGGAATGGGGATTTTGCAGTATCCTTCCCCTGCCATGCCCACCTAGCCACGCCTACAGAACCAGTAGTAAAAAATTTTGAATCCCACCACTAATCATTAGACACTTTTTTCAGGGCCATTGTAACTTTGAACGGTCACTTAAATGAATGGTTGTAAATCAAGGACTACCTGTAATTTGTGTCATTACACAATCATAAGCAAATGGCTTGAGGAAAAAAAAAAAACTCAACGACCAGCAGGTCTCTCTTTCTTTCCCTCCCTCCCTCTCTCTCTCCATCAAATTCGATCCGATTCTGTTCCTTTTTCAGAGTGTTATCCTGCTAACAGACAGCGTCCCAAAATCTTTTTGCAAAATTTCTTTGCAGTGTTTTGGAAAAGGTTGTTCAAAGGACTCCAACATAATCACATCCAACTGGATGAATCAATAATCAAGATAAGGCAAATTACCTTAAGTAACTAAATGTACAGCGGGGTTTATTTTAATTCACTGGGGTTTTGTTAAGATACTGCTTGCATAATCCTTTTTTAATGATGCATTACCTTGCATGCATTACCTTAACCTATATGCAGCCTGGAGTTGGACCCCCAAAAAGGAGTCTGCCAAAAAATGAATTTTAACATAACAATGCATAAATCAGACATTAATTCTGCATGAATTTTTCAGAGGGAGTCAACTTGGCTGGGCCAGAAAGACAGCGCTTTGTGAGAGTACAACTAAAAGAGAGCCTTTATTTCAATTTAGATGGCCGCCCAATATTATATTCCCAACACAAAATGTATTCCGCTTTACAAAACTGCCCAGAGAACAAAGATAGATTTACAATGCCATTTCCCCATGTTGTGATCTGTAAAAGTTCAAAGCAGAGATTATATAAACAGTCACTGTTTTCCCATGTATTTTGAAAACCTCTGGCTTTGTACATACAACCATGCCAAGCACTTGATTTGGGTTCAGTTAAAAAAAGAGGGAGAAAGTGCTTTGAACAAGATTGGATCCCGGTTGGGGAAATTTGTCTTGTTTCATCAAATCTCTACTGATGTGTGTTTCAACCTGGACAACTCGAAGATGTGTCTGCACTCTCCCAGCCAGGAATGTTGGGAGTGGAAGTTCACGAAGTCGCTGAGGTAAACACTAATTTATGATAAAGGCGTTCTTCAAGAACACAGATCGTTCTCGGTTAATGATGGTAATTGTGACCAGGAATGCTGTTGCTAAAGGATGTGATCATAAAGTTTGATGTCATATGACCAAACCAACTTACAGTAGGCGGTTTCAGTTGTGGTGTTTAGGCAAATCCCGTGTGGGCTGTTAGGTGGGAACATTACATCATTGCCATTTGTGAGTTCCTACTGGCTGCCCCAATGACTCTGCTTATCAGAAGGTTGCAATGAAGCTCTCAAATGGTGATCAACAGAGACACTGCAACTTTGGGGACAAGTTTACAGTCCCCTCGTTCAGAGCCATTGTAACTTTAAATTGGGGTCCCCAAACTTGGCCACTTTAAGACTTGTGGACTTCAACTCCCAGCTATGCTGGCTGGAGAATTCTGGGAGTTGAAGTCCACAAGTCTTAAAGTGGCCAAGTTTGGGGACCTCTGCTTTAACTGGTCGGTGAACAAATATTAATCAAGTACTACCTGTTCTACCAAGAAAAATATTAAAGAAAAAAAAATTATATTTGATTATATTTCTTTAAAAAGAGTTAAAAGAAATATAATTGGTGGCAAGTGATCTATTCCAGAGGATTGGTACTTCTTCAATGGGATCTTCTATTTGCTTCAGTGTGGAACCAATATGGTGTGTGTGGTGGGGGAAGGTGCTTATGGGCAGACCCAGACTTTGCTAATCTCTTAGGCATATGAACCAGTTGCACCCTTGGGCCAGTCCCTCCCTCTCAGCCCCACTCAATGTCGGGTTCTGTGACAAACCAACAGTTGCACACTGTGTGCCGCTAACTAGGAGAGTGTATGCAAAAATTAGCCAACACTGCAAATACTAAGAAGAACCACAAGTTTTGTTTTGATGAATTGGAAGGCAACGGTGGCAGCAGGGCCACCGATATTGCCTGTAATGAGTTAGCAAAAACCTGAGAACGCTGCCAGGTGCTGCCAAGGCACCTGGTTGTAGAAAACGTATTTTAATAATAACAGAAATAAAATGAAATGCAACTAACAAATGATAAACTGTGAATCTGCAGCATTCGCAATAGCTCAGAATCTTCCTTCCGGGGCAGCGACTTCGCCATGTTCCATAATCTGGACTGAGCTCATTTTGGAAGTTTGATTTTGTGGAAAAAGTAAGCAAAAGGAGAGATCAACTATGAAAGCACGTTCTTGGGAGCCGCTTAGTTACCCGTAAAATGAAAGTAAGCTAGAGAGAATTACTGGACTGTTTGTTTTTAACTCTCTCTCTTCTTAAGGGGAAATTTTAACCATATATCACTGAAAAGAATTCCCAGGGATGGTGCTTTAAGTTGTAAAAGTCAGAAACAAATATATGGACCTGTCTCAGATTGCAGTTTCCATGCATCGCAAAGCTTTTGTATTGCTCCATGGAGGACATTATATCAAACTCTAATTTCTGCACAAATCTCTTTATTTGGGTCTGTTCCAGTCCTAAGCGAGCTGCCCCACGCTTGAAACACAAAAAGTGTTCTTACACCAGAGAAACCATTCTTCTCATAATAGAAATATGTGAAACTTTTTTTCCCCCAAG
This sequence comes from Notechis scutatus, assembly GCF_049901735.1. Lineage (NCBI taxonomy): Eukaryota > Metazoa > Chordata > Lepidosauria > Squamata > Elapidae > Notechis > Notechis scutatus. The sequence goes on along the minus strand of NC_142010.1, from coordinate 257,182,646 downwards.
TGGTTTTGGAAACTGAGACCAAGGTAGCTTTTCAGAGCCGTGTTTCTCAACATAGCAATTAAAGATTGGTGGACTTCAACTCCTAGAATTGCCCAGCTAGCATAGCTGGGAAATTCTAGGAGTTGAAGTCCACCTATCATTAAGCTGCCAAGATTAAAAAAACGCTGGTCAAGAAGATTCCAGTCAATTCTGAACGGGTGTTTTAAAGGAGCCCCCCCACCACCAACATACGGTCCGTGGACCGGCAGCGGGCCGCAGCATGCCAGCAATCGGGCTGTGCAAACAAGTGAAGCCTCACCTACAGGATGCAGGCAGCATGCGAAACCACGCCCTGTCTGGTTCGTGGAAAAAACCTCTCTCCACGGAACCGGTCCCTGGTCCCCAAAAGGTTGAGGGGAGCCGCTGTTTTAGAGCAGGGGTCCCCAACCACCGGTCCGCAGACCGGTACCGGTCCGTGGAACAAGTCCTACCGGGCAGCTGGCTTGCTGGGCGCCGCCATCTTTTTGATGAAAAAATGCTTCCGGTGAGCTTTTCCGGGTAAGCTCACCGGAGCACTTTTCATCAAAAAGATGGCGGCGCAGCGCTTCGATGAGCTTTTCCAGGTAGAAAGCCATTTCTACCGGAAAAGCTCACGGAGCTAGCGCCGCCATCTTTTGATGAAAAAGTGCTTCGGTGAGGTCACCGGAAGCACTTTTCATCAAAAAGATGGCGGCGCCCAGCTAATGCGATACCGGGCCGCACCATAAAAGGTTGGGGATACCGGGCCGCGGCGTAAAAAGGTTGGGGATCACTGTTTTAGAGGATAAACTCACATCTTGTCTGCAGCTCTTTAAAATGGCTGCATCTTTTATCAGGCTGATGTGGCTGCCGCAGCAGGCAACCTTAAGATCCGGACAAAAGCCAACGCTGCTTTAAAGAGCTCTAGATAGCCACTACATTGGCACTTCCTGCACACACCATTCTTTCCCAAAGTGCCGCACAGCCCGGCCTTCTCCTGTACAGCCAAGAAAAGTGGCAGAATTTAGCAATTTTCAGCATCAATTCACACAGGTAAAATATTCAACGGTTTTAATTTGTCATTTTAAGCGGCCCGTTTGAAACACTGAATTTTCCACAGCTTGCAGTCTCAAGAGTCATTTATTTGAAGGAAAGGATTGCAGGACATTCGGCTCCTTTCAAACACTGGGTCAAATATTTCTCCTATTATCCTTCCAATTTTTAAAAAGCAGTGCTCCTATTCCCCGTCACCCCAAATCTATCTCTGTGTGCCAAACTGAATAAACTCAATCGCTAAGCAGTTTTTTTTTTACAGCTGCAGAAGGAAGTAAATATGATTGAATTTTAAGCGGCATTTATTTCACAGGTGGGAGGAACAGTGCTGTTCTAACATTGGTCAGGAGGTTAAAAACCAAGCAAAATAATTTGTGAAAAGATATTTAAAGGGGGCTCCTCTTTCCCACTCATTGCCAATCTCCCATATCATCTTTATTCTGTATGTCATATATTTTTTTTGTTCTTTTTGTTCTTTTGATCTTTTTTGTTCCTTAAACTTGGCAGCCTGGCATAGGACTGTAGTTTTTGGTTTTTGTTTTGAAAATAACAACCCACAAGCTCATATTGTGTATTAATGCTATACTAAGTGCTTTCCCCTTTTTCTTTCCTGTAGCACGTTGTCAATTCTCTTTAAGGTACATAACATGGACCATTAATTTTGAAATGTGCATGCCTGCAAATTTCTGTCAAAAACAATTTATCTGAAAAGAAGTCTTAAGAAGTGTGTGTTTCTGTGTGTGCTTTTGGGGGAGGTTGAGAAGAACAGTGAAATTTCGGAGAAAACTACACTCGTGTAATAGCACTTTTGAAATCATGAATTGTGAACTGCTCTTCATCTTTTTAGATTTGCAGAGTGAGAAGTGGTCGTTTTAGTGCCTTCCAAAATGAAGCATTTTTAAAAAAAAAATCAATGCCACAATATTAATTTAGACATTTCAGTTACACCCAGTGTGAAAAGGTACCAAGGCTGCAAAGATTGTGTTGGAAGCCCACAGCAAAACCTCAAAGGCTTTTGCAGATATGCTTAGAGAAGACAGGAAGAAAATCAACTAGCAAAGGCTGACTTCCCCAAAAAAACCAAAATATATTTCGTTTACATTATTTTGTGTTTTTCCCCCAAAAGCTGATTGCTGTTAATATCTCACCTCATGTCGAGTTCTTCCAACCCATCTGCCCGTGTTGATAGGAAAAAAACAACAACAATCCCATTTCTTGGCTTTACAAACAGATAGATTAAAAATTAGCATACAATATTAATGGAGTCCATGTGATGTTCTCTGGCTTCTAACATGCTCCCAGGAAAATAATAAGTGGGGCTGTACAATAGTTACAAGTATCCTTCTAAGGAAATCTCAGCTGGGAAGGACTCGTTTTTAGCGCAGGGGCTGGTAAGGTAGGTTTGCATTTCCTTTTTGGGGTTTCAGTCCGAATCCCTCGTGAAAAGCTGGATATCTTGCGGGTTCCAGTAAAGAGCCACGGCCGAGTTGTAGACAAGAGACCAAACATACGGGATGAAGAACTCTTCGGGCTGTTCCTCCTCCACGTACTTGAACTTCAGCTCTGGGAATTTCTGGAAAGGAGAAAGAAAGAGTGTCAAGAAGAGGGGAAGAGGGGAAGGCCTCAAGGAGCGGAGAAGTTGAAGAGCTTCTACCTAGGAAGTCATGTTTGGGGACAGGAACACAAGCCTTGATGGATTCCTCTTTGACGGGGTGTCAAACTCAAGGCCCGGGGGCTGGGCCTGCGGGGCCACCTTGGAAACTGTGAAGATCTGGCCCGCAGTGCTTCTGCAGTGAAAATGGGCTCCCGAGCTCCGTTTTCGGCTGCCATGGCCTCCTGCAACCCACTGCCAGTTAAAATGGAGCTTGGAAGCCCATTTTCGCTGGCAGAAGCATCGCGGGCTGGCCCTTTGCTGTTTCCCAGGTAGCCCCGTGGGCCAGATTTAAGTACCTTGCATGCGGCCCTCCTGAGCTCTGTTTTCACTGGCAGAGGGTTGCAGGAGGTCGTGGCAGCTGAAAACGGAGCTTGGGAGCCCATTTTCGCTGGCGGATTGCTCGGGTGACTAGAGGCGCCCCCAACAGGAGTGACTTCAAGCTGGCCATGCCCCCCACCCCCCCGAGGTCACACACAACCCTGATGCGGCCCTTAATGAAATCCAGTTTAACACCCCTGCTCTTTAGGAAGGAAATCATGGAAGACAGGATCACACAGCTGGAAGGGACCTTGGAGGTCTTCAGGACCAACCCACTTCTCTAGGCAGGAGACCTTAAAACAGACAGTCCTGACTTACAACAGTTCATTTAGTGACCATTCAAGTTTGCAATGGCACTGAAAAAAACTTGGGACCGTTTTCCACTCTTATGACCATTTCAGCATCCCCATGGTCACGTGACCAAACTTTGGATGCTTGGCAACTAACTTGTAGTTATGACGGTTGCAGTTCCCGGGGTCACATGGTCCCCCTTTTGCGACCTTCCGACAAGCAAAGTCAATGGGGAAGCTGGATTCACTTAATGACTGCACGATTCACGGGAACTGCTGGAGTGATTCGCTTAACAACTGCTGCAAAAAAGGCCATAAAATAAGGCAAATTCAGTGAACAACTGCACTCCATTGTGTTCATAAATAGAGGACTACCACATAAAATCATGCTTCTGCTAGGAGGTTGCCTAAATCCATTGTTGTAAAAGACGCTTAGAACTGGATCACACCTGCGATAGGTGTGTGAAGAGATGACTAGATCACGCAGGGTTCTCTCTGCATAGGGTTCATGTCCAGGCAGATGTGCTTCTTTGCCATTGGCCCCATTTAGGGGAGGACACAAAAGGATAATCAGCAGCCAGAAAAATAAATAGAGAAAAAGAAGATTGATCACAAATTTCTCTCTCTCTTTCCCCTTAATTTTATCTGTTTTTTTTAATAAAAAGATTGCTGGATGGATTTGATTCTGGGCATATTGTTTGGGCTCATGCTAAATCCTAAATTTGGATTGACAAATCTCAACGAACAAGGTATCTTCTAATAAATAATATACAGAACATGTGCTGGAACCCATGCACTGACGATGTGCTTGAAATCAAAGCTACTCAGCTCAATGTTAACTTGGTTAACATTGTAAAAACTGACCAATGAGCATTTTTGTGGTAAATATGCATTCCAGATCTTGTCCCAAAGGTGCTTTTTCAAGAGGCAACTTTGGACTTTCTGGTTTTTCTTTGGAGAGGTTTCACTTCTCATACCAAGAAGCTTCTCACCCAGAGCTGAAGGAGCTTCTTGGATGAAAAGCAAAATGTCTTTAAAGAAAAACCATAAAGTCCAGCTGCCTCTTGAAAAAAAACACCTCTGGGGCAACCATGACCCCTGGAGGACTGACCATCTCCATAGACAGGCATTCCAGATCTATCCAAACAAGGGGGGGAAAAAACTTTGTTGTGATACTAAATACTGGAGGATTCTAGATTCACTTTCTGAGATGAAATGCACCGGGCAGAGAGGCTCACTGATTTTATCAGATATTTTCCAAGATTGGAATGTATTTTAGAGGCAGGAGGGTCTGGTTGCTTGTGACAAGAGTAATTACCAACAATTATGAATTATAAGAATTGTAATGGAAAGATTAATATCAGTTGCTATAATTAATTGAATAGATTAATATTTTTGTAATATATAGATGATTTATAAGGCGATTGAGAAAAAGAATACCATGTGGAATCTGACTTAAAATATATGCTGATGTGATATGGAGTAGATAGGAGAATATAGTTATTAATGTAGAATGAGATAATTATAATGAATTAAAGGGAATAAATGAAGGGAAAATACAAGATAAATAGGTGGTAAGCTTGAATTGATAACTAAAGGGGACAAATATTTTTTTAATTAATAGAATAAGGATGAAATTATTGAATAATAAATGGAATAACTGTGATAAAATTGCAAATGGGACAGATAAAAGTAATATGTGTAGTGAATATAGAAATGAAATAAGAATCTTAGATAATACTGTAAAGCAAGATATGAGAATATTTTAAGAAAAATGAAATAATCTAAGTTATGAACTGAAATTGGATAAAATAAACTTAATGAATATAATATTTGAGAATATTTAAAAGAAAATAGAATAAGTAATAATGTGATATGAAATTGATAAAAGAAAGATGAATATGTAAATATGGTCATATTTGTACCGAAATGTAAAAACCTGGAACCACACTGCCCCCCAAAAGAGATGGGTTTTCCCCCAAAAAAATATAAAAACAAAAGAAGAAATTGAATAATGAAATTATCATGTATGTTTAAATAATATGGTGATTGGCATTAGAAGAATGTATTGGAATATTGAATAATGAAGGTTTATAATTTAATACAAATATGTGTATTAACATTAGAATTACATGTTTGATGAATGTAAGAGATAGGATTAATGCTGTCATTTTTGTTTGCACCAAAATGTATGATGCTTAGGTGCCACACTCACTGTCTATGTATTGATGTCTATAAGCAAAATAAATAAAAAACTAAATAAAAAAAGAATAATTACCAGCAATCAAAAATGCACATTTTTGTCTCTACAAGAGTGTAGACCAGGGGTCTCCAAACTTGGCAACTTTAAGACTTGTGGACTTCAACTCCCAGAATTCTCCAGCCAGCATAGCTGGGAGTTGAAGTCCACAAGTCTTAAAGTTGCCAAGTTTGGAGACCTCTGGTGTAGAGCTTGTGTGGGCAAATGATAGGTAGTCCTCGGCTTATGTCCACAATTGAGCCCAAAAGTTCCATTGCTAAAGTGAGACATTGGTTAAACGGGCTTTGCCCCATTTTACAACCTTTCTGGCTACAGCTGTTAAGTGGATCGCTGCCGTTAAGTTAGTAACGCCGTTGTTTAAATGAATCTCTCTTTCCCCATTGACTTTGCTGGTCAGGAGGTCCCAAAAGGAGATCACATGACCCTGGGATATTACAACCGTCATAAATATGTGTCAGTTGGCAAGTACCTGAATTTTGATCACGTGACCGTGAGGGATGCAGCAACGGTTGCAAGTGTGAGAACCGGTCATAAGTCACTTTTTTAAACTTTGAACGGCCATTAAACAAATGGTTGTAAGTTAGGACTATTTATACAGCGGGGATGTCAAAACTCAATTTTCATTGAGGGGCGCATCAGGGTTGCATTTGACCTCGTAGTGGGGCATGGGGGGCGTGGCCAAGGTGGGCGTGGCCATCTCAATATCACTTGTGACGGGGGCACCTGCTCTCTCTCCACTTGGGCTGGTCCTTTGCTGTTTCCAGGGCGGACCCATGGGCCAGATCCACACACCCTGTGGGCCGAATCTGGCTTGCGGGCCTTGAGTTTGACACCCCTGCTGTACAGGATTAAAGCTCATTATTAAGATTTTTCTTGCACAAGAGAAATTGGCAAAAGCAGCTGTCTCTTCACGAAAACAATATAGATCTCACACTTCAAAGAAACAATCCCTGTAGCCTGATTCTTTCTGAACTGAAACTCTTTCTTAGAGCTGCTTGTCGTGCGTGAGAGTCACAAGCACTTTTGGGTCCAGCCAAACTAGGCCATTTTTAAGTCCCAGACCTTTTGTGATGTTATTACTTCTTTAATCAACCACAGAGATTTCCCCTGTCTCAGATGTCTGACTTGGTGGTTGGGACAGGAGCGTGTAGCCAGACAGGTCCAAAGTTTACCAGACTGTCTGAGCCACCGAGATTGTGATCGGATGCACAACCACAGGAAGTTCTAGCAAAGAGATGCAACAGAGAGAGAGACAGAGAGAGAGAGAGAGAGAGACAGAGAGAGAGAGAGAGAGAGAGAGAGAGAGAGAGAGAGAGACGTTGCTTTCCTGCTTTAGTGCATCTAAAAAGTATGAAAACAAAAAAGATAAAATCTCTAAATTAGCAAGGGGGGAAAAAAAAATCAAAGACGGCGTCGCTCAAAAAGGTTTTAATACAGACTCCTGTAACCTGGCGCCTTCCAGATACGTTGGAAATGACTTCAGCCCTCGAGAAACCTGGGAGCTGCTGTGCCATCCACGTTTTACAGTGGTCCTGGGTTGGGAAAGCCAACAACAATAGATACAAACTCAGAGTAAACCGCACCAAACTTGATTGCAGGAAATACGACTTCAGCAACAGAGTGGTCAACGCCTGGAATACTCTACCTGACTCTGTGGTTTCTTCCCCAAACCCCAAAAACTTCAATGTTAGACTGTCTACTGTTGACCTCACCCCTTTCCTAAGAGGTCTGTAGGGGGCGTGCATAACAGAGGTGGTATTCATCCAGTTCTGACCAGTTCTGGAGAACCGGTAGAGGAAATTTTGAGTAGTTCCTGAGAACTGGCAAATACCACCTCCGACTGGCCCTGGCCCCATCTATTCTCTGCCTCCCGAGTCCCAGCTGATCGGCTGGGTCTTCTTTGGTTGCCCTGCACAGGAGAACGGAGCTGGAAAGCAGGTTAGTGGGGTGGGGTGAGGAGGGAATGGAGATTTTGCAGTATCCTTCCCCTGCCACGCCCACCAAGCCAGGCCCACAGAACCGGTAGCAAAAAAATTTGAATTCCATCCAACGTGCCTACCATCCCTGTCCTAATGTTCCCTTTTATTTGTATCCATTTCATGTATTCATAATCATATTTATACATATTTATACTTGACAAACCAATAAATAAAATTATTTTTTTTTAAAAAAAGGACGCTGGGATATGGTTAAAGGTTAGATTATAGTCGGGGTGTCAAACTTGGTTTGATTGAAGGCCACATCAGGGTTGTGTTTGACCTTGGGGGCCGGGGTGGGTATGGCCAGGGTTGGCGTGACCAGCTCGCTGGCACTCGTGTCGGGGGCACCTGTCGTGGCCCGAGTACCCCCCGAGCTCCGTTTTCGGCTGTGACGCCCACCTGCAGTCTTCTGCCAGCAAAAACAGAGCTCCATTTACACTGTCAGAGGCCTGCAGGAGGGTGTCGCAGCTGAAAACGGAGCTCAGGAGGCTGTTTTCATTGGCAGACACCGTGGGCCGGTCCTTTGCTATTTCCAGAGCGGCCCCGCCGGCCAGATCTAAGCCCCACAGGCCAACACTGGAGGTTTTCAAGAAAAGTTTGGACAACCATTTGTCTGGGTTGGACTAGAAGATGCACTGCAATCCCGTGATTCTATGAACCGTTAGATAACCTGGATTGTCCACTGCACTTTTAAGTACTGTCCTCCCCCACTACAGTATCCACAAGCAACATCTGCATCACTTTCCTTCCCCCCCCCCCCCCACCCGCCTTCGACAGAGAGTCGCCTCCACAAACACAGGGAGATGTTTCGGTTGAAGTGTCTACATGGTATGCAGCCATGCCTGCCTGATAATATCTTTATGCCTTTTTTTGGACTTAAAAAGACGAGACATCAGCCATGGAAAAACTCATAGTTAAGAGAAATGAAGCAGAGCAGTGGAAATTTACAAGGCAAAGTAGCACCCACCGGCTTTCATCTGCAGACACGCTAGGCGACTCATTATGATCTGAATGCTACATGAATTTAAAGGACCAGCCGCGTGGTTATCCCTCTCTCAGACAGACATATTCAACCTCCCCCCCCCATAAGTCTTAAGTAGCTTATAATTAATGCTCCCAGGAGTCCTTAGGGGATGCCATATTGGGAAGCATAGCTACCAGTAAAAAATGGCTCCTTTGCTTTAAGAAAAGACAAGGGTGGTCATCGGTGAAGGACCCAGGATGCTCGGGCTCTCTGCAGACTTTTGCATTGAATTGTATGTAAGTTATTCCGACCGTTAAGGAAAGCTGAGGAAAATCCACGATGGCATCTTTTTTTGAAGAAGTATTTGTTCGTTTCTTTTATCTTCTTCTCTTCCTGTTTGTCAAGATGCTGTCGGTTTCCTAAGCCTAACTACTCTCCCTTCTCTTTCCTCCATGATGTGATTAGAAGACTAGCTTTGTGGGACTCAAATAATTTTATTTTATTTTCCTTCCTTCCTTCCTTCCTTCCTTCCTTCCTTCCTTCCTTCCTTCCTTCCTTCCTTTCCTTCCTTTCCTTTCCTTTCCTTTCCTTTCCTTTCCTTCCTTCCTGCACCAGAGTTCTCTTCTTGGCTTATTTCATCCAGTAAGAGCATCCAGATCACAAACATCCCTTTTTCCGGTTCTCTGCTCTCTACCTATCCATCTTTCTTTTTTGGTAATCATTTTGTATTTCTTGTTGTGTTCCTTTTCATTGTTTATTTTATTGTTCTGTTATCTAACTTCTATTCAGTCTTTTCATCTTTTTCTTTTTTATGGTTGTAAGTAACCTTCCCAGGGTAGCCCCATGGTGAGACAGGTGGCAAATTAAAAAAACACACACCAAATAAATAAAAACTAAACGCTTCTGATATGAAAGAAACTATCTAAGCTCCAGCAAAGGAAAAAAACAAAGAAATGAACCTGCTTTCTAGCCTGCTTACTTTTATGATTGATAGATTTATTGTTATTAATATGATAGCATTGTTCCAATATCTCAGGGGCCGCCACAAAGAATAGGGGGGGTCAACCTATTCTCCAAAGCACTTGAAGGCAGGACAAGAAGCAATGGATGGAAACTAAGCAGGGAGAGAAGCAACCTAGAACTAAAGAGAAATTCCCTGACAGTGCGGACAGCTTGCCAATCAGTGGAACAACTTGTCCTTCAGAAGTTGTGGTTGCTCCAACATTGGAAGTTTTTAAGAAGAAATTGGGCAACCATTTGTCTGAAATAGTATAGGGCTTCCTGCCTGAGCAGGGGGTTGGACTAGAAGACCTCCAAAGTCCCTTCCAAGTCTGTTATTCTCTTTTGTCCTACTTACTGGCGTTCAACATGGATTTGTGTATCTATTCCTTTTTTGTTGCCTCAGCTCCAGACTCACAGTTGTGTAGCTCATTATGATTGAGGACAGAAGGAAACAGTGATTGAAGCTTGTGGGAAGCAACGGAGCCCATCATGAGACATCAGCCATAGTTTTCTTTTGGGAACAATTTCCAGGATTTTCTCATTTAAGGGGCGGCTGGTTTTGCTTCTCAACATGTAGAACCAGGAAAAAAGACTCTATGTAGAGAGTAAAACTCATTGTGAGAAGGAACTTTCCAAAGACCTTCTGGCAATCTGGAAACTTACAAAAGGCCCCAGCCTTCCCCTGCACATTCTTCAGGGTTGGCTTTGTTATTTATTTATGGCATAGTTTATTGCCGAATCTACAATACCCAGTTAAAATATCCAGGCAGAATAAAACCTGCAAGAGAATTAAAATATCCATGGGAATTTCAACATCCACAATTCAGTCAGTATCCAAGTGCATTAAGACTGATTGACTGATTGATTGATTGACTGACTGACTGATGACATCAGCCTTGGCACCAGGGGACTGTGAGTTCTAGTCCTGCCTTAGGCACAAAAGCCAGGTGGATGACTTTGGGCCAACCGCCAGGAGACTGTGAGTTCTAGTTCCATCTTGGCACAAAAGCTGACTGGGTTATTTTGGGCCAGTCCCTCTCATTCAGCCCAACCTACCTCACAGAGTTGTTGTGGGGAAAATAGAAGGAGGAAGGGGAATTAATTATGTTCGCTGCCTTAAGTTATTTATATATATAAAAAGGTGGGATAAACATAAAAAAACTGGTTGGGACTGCAGGGAACGCCCGTGTAGCAAAGGGAGAAAAGGATGAATTCTGGTTGAGCAGTGATAGGAACCCCAAAGCCTCCCAATTCAATGCTCTGTTAACTGAAGAACGATATAGGAGATCAGATGATCACAAACCCTGCATGCAAGAGAATTTGGGTCTAGTTCAATTCCCTAGGGGTTCCTTATTCACATTTGGGACTATTTTTTCTCAGAAACACCAACAGGTCACTGGCCATATATGTGCAACAGACGTCTGACTTTTCAACTGAGCCATTGCTTTATGGAATTTAATTATTTTGGCTACATCTTTGCTACCTGGGCAAACCGTATCATGACAGACGCACGAAAATCTATGAAACTGAAAAAAAAAATCCACAGTTTGTTTGGTTGAGGAATAATTACATAAATATTTTGGTGAACAGTAAACAGAGTGACATCTGGGGTCCTTGATGCTCTCTCATCTTGATCCAAAGGTGCTTTCTCCAAAAGGCAACTGGACTTTTTTTTTTCCTTGAAGATGTTTTGCTTCTCATTCAAGAAGCTTCTTCAGTTCCTTGATGAACAGCTTCTTGGATGAGAAGTGAAACGTCTTCAAGGAAAAACAAAGAAAGTCCAATTGCCTCTTGAAAAAAAGCACCTTTGGGACAACCATGACCTGAATGGCAGAGATTCTCCATAGACATAGCTCAGCTGGGCTGTTTGCTTCCAGACATTTTATTACCTAACTAGGTAGCATTATCAGTGAAGGTGAGCATGGGATTTGCTTCTTGTTGATATAGAATAGCTTGCCTTGCCACTGTTGCTGGGTGTAATTTTCTTCTTGGTAGTTCCTTGATTAGGATATTGTTTTCTCCTTGATTATTTGTCTTGTGTTAATCCCTGATTATTTGGGTGTTGGCTGCTGGAGAGGATATGTTCTAGTCTTAAGAAAGCCTAAACTAATCAAAATATCAACAACTGCCCAGAATCACCTTGTAGGGGTGATTCTGTAGGCAGCCTACAAATGAAACAAATGAACAAACAAAACACACACACACACACACACACACACACAATCCTAATTTTATTTCTATGGGGCCAGCAATAAACTGAGCAATAAACAGCATATCTTTCATGTGAACATGATTTTAAGTTATATTTAATATGAGTTATTTTACTGTAATTTTATGTACGCTTTAGTTTCATATATTGGTAGCTGTATAAAGTCGTATGAGAGGCAGGCAAACAAATAAATAGAAAACTCGTTTTATTTACTCTCAAAGGAAGACTTGCATAAAATAGAGAAATAAATCCATTTACTAGATCTGTTGCCCTCAGCAAAAGAACGCCCACGTGCTTTATAATGCACGGTATTCAATGATACTCTGAATGGAAGTCCCTAATAAGAAGGATGAAGGTAGGTAGGTATCTTCGATATCCAAAACAGAAAAAGAAGAATTGTGCATTTATGTAACAGAGTAAATTGGTGCTTTGTCGTTTTTGGAATTAAAACAATTTTGTGACCGGGTTTATGCCAACAAGGAATGGTTACGCTATGTGACCAAAAACGTTCAGGAGGGCTCTGTCTCAAGACAGATATATTGAGAAACAGTTGAGGAAAATGAGAAGATACCATCAAACAAATGTTGTAAACTACTGACAAAAAAGGCATAAATGTAGATCTTAGTGCGCTTGAGACCTTCAAGAAGAGATTGGACTGCCATTTGTCAGAAATGGTGTAGGGTCTCCCGCTTGGACGGGGGTTGGACTAGATGACCTATAAGGTCCCTTCCAACTCTGATTATCTGTTAGTGCCCAACCTTGTTTAAACATTTGTGACCCCACTAAGCACACAAAGTCATTGACTTTTCTGGAAAGTAAGCAAAACCTCTTCGGGTGTTTCTGAGTTTGGGGAATTAAAAATGAAAAACACAGTAATCTGAAGAGCTGCGTTTTCCTCCGTTACGAAAAACGCAGCCCTTGCTCAGACCGTCTCATCCTCTTGCAGAGAAAGGAAGAGGACTATATTAGGGAACTACGGGAGACGACTTTTATTGACATGAAACCGAAGTGAATTTCTCCCTTGTGAGGGATTTGTGTGGAAGAGCTGCTCAGGCTTTCTCAGCAAAAACATCCTCTTGTGAAACTCCCTGTCTCCTCGCTGAAATGCAAATATTTTGCACCGTGAATGAAGATCAGTGCCTTGACCTAGATAAAGGATCCTTAGGAAACTCCTGCACGATGAAATTAGTGCGATCATGCTCTGAACCTTGTTATCTCTAGGGAAAAAAAATAACCTTTTGGGGTACCAGAGGATATGCTCTGTGGACTCCCTGTCTGATTCAAGATAAAGTACCGCATATGCAGCTAGTCCTCAACTTACAACAGTTCATTTAGTCTCCCAAAGGTGCTTTTTTTTTTTTTCCTCAAGAGGCAACTGGGCTTTCTGGTTTTTCTTTAAAGACATTTCGCTTCTCATCCAAGAAGCTTCTTCAGCTCTCATTTAGTGTTCATTAGTGACTGACTTTTCAAAGCTGTTTCAACAGCACTGAAAAAAGTGACTTAGGGCTGTTTTTCATGCTTACGACTGTGACAGCATCCCCATGGTCACATGATCAAAAGTTGGATGCTTGGCAAAGGACTCATATTTATGACAGCTGCAGTGTCCCAGGGTCATCCGATTGTCAGGATTCCAGCAGTTACTCCAATTAAATCATGAGCTTCGAGCCACACTCCCAAAACTAAAGAGGATTTATTTGAAGTTAACCTTCTAGTCTGGCACTAACCCGGGCATAGCCAACTTGGAGATATGTAATTCACTGTCACCCTTGATCCTGCTCCCCCCCCCCCCGGGTGTATCATCCAACGAAAAACGTCCATAGCCAAGAGTCATCAATCATGCTCTCCAATTAGCTTTTTGCATGGCAGAAGCTTCAGTCATCTGATCAGTCTCTGAAGAAAATATGAATGGAATGTACTTTCAATTCCACACTGCCGCCTGCTCTTGCCCTTCTTTCTGTTGTCAACTATAAAACATGTACACAAAACGTTTTATGAGTTGACACTGATCACCTTTTGCGACCTTTCTGACAAGCCAAGTCAATGGGGAATCCAGATTCTTTTAACAACCATCTTACCAACTTAACAACTGCAGTGATTCACTTAGCCATTCTGGCAAGAAAAGTTATAAAATGGAAGAAAATTCACCTAATAACTGTCTTGCTTAGCAACAGAAATTCTGGGCTCAGTTGTGGTCGTTAAGTTGCGGACTACCTGTAGATCACATAAACTCTTATAACACTACGCTGTCAGATTTAAGTATCGTCTAGATCGCTTTCTTCAAATATTTCGTTTGTTTTAGAAATGACATTATTGGGTCTTTTGAGTCTGTCTTGACCCCCTGGAGACTTCCTGGACAAGTCCCTGCAGGGTTTTTTTTGCAAGATTTTGGGAAGCGAGTTGCCTTTGACTTCTTCTTCCTGGGAGTGTCCTAAAATCGCCCAGCTGGCTTTGTGTTTTAGGCAGGACTAGAACTCACGGCCTCTCAGCTTCTGGGCCATTTTCTTTAACCACTGCACCAAATTGGGTCCCATTATTGCTCAGTTGCTAAGTTGTGTCCGAGTCTCGGTTACCTCATGGAGAGGATCCCCTGTCCTCCCCTGTCTCCTGTCATTTCCCACATTCATGTTTGTTGTGTTGATGACACTCAATGACACTATCTAACAATCTCATCCGCTTCTTCTCCTTCTGCCTTCCGTCTTTCCCAACATCACGGTCTCTTCCAAGGAATCCTCCCTTCTCATTCGGTGGCCAAAATATTTGCGCTTCAACATCAGTATCTGCCCTTCCAAAGAACAGCCAAGGTTGACTTCTTTTAGGATTGGTTGATTTGATCTCCTTGCAGTGCAACAAGACCCCCAAGAGTGTTCCCCAACACTACGACCACCATTCCACCATCAAGTGCTTGAAAGCAAAACCCGGGCATTTTCCAAATTCCATGGCAAGGCTGGCATTTATTGACAGAATCCAATAGCTTTTGGGCCCCCGCAGAAGTCTACGTCATAACTGTGCAAATAAAACAATGCTTACTTGTTGGAAAATGTATCCGCGTGGGATTCATCCATCTCTAGGTGCACAGATGAAGCCCAAAAGTAATAAACTGTTTTTTTTTTCCTTTGTATTTCTATAAGATATCTTTTTTTTTTAAAGGAAAAAATGCTGGCTAAAATTCCACAGACCCACCTAAAAGGATGTTTGCATTTCAGGAGTGATACAGATATAAATGAAAACATCAGTAATACAATTATTTTAGACACACATTCCAGAGGCGGTATTCAGCAGGTTCTGACCAGTTCTGAAGAACCAGTAGCGGAAATTTTGAGTAGTTCAGAAAACCTCCTCTGACTGGCCCTGCCTCCATCTCTTCTCTGCCTCCCGAGTCCCAGCTGATCGGCTGGGTCTTCTTTGGTTGCCCTCCACAGGAGAACAGAGCTGAAAAGCAGGTTAGTGGGGTGGGGAGGGAATGGAGATTTTGCAGTATCCTTCCCCTGCCATGCCCACCAAGCCATGCCATGCCCACTAAGCCACACCCACAGACCTGGTAGTAAATTTTTTTGAAT
Source organism: Notechis scutatus (assembly GCF_049901735.1). NCBI lineage: Eukaryota > Metazoa > Chordata > Lepidosauria > Squamata > Elapidae > Notechis > Notechis scutatus. Next base: position 257,167,363 of record NC_142010.1, on the reverse strand, counting down.
CCCACCGCTGGCACATCCCAAATCCCAGGTTTTACCCCTAAGAAGTTCACACAGAAGATTTTGACATTCATTTTTCCTTCAGAGATGCAGGAACGTCTTACTTTCAACAGCTGCCCCGCAGAAAACGCTGCTTGAAAATATGGGGGATGCTCTATGTCCCCAACCCCTGGGCCGCGGCCTGGTACTGGGCCACAACCCATTCAGAACCGGCCCATGGAAGCGGTGGGCAAGTGTGCCCGACACTCAGACGGAAGCATTTCCTCTCGCCCATCTGCAAAGCCGGAAAAGGTTGGGAGCCACTGCTTCTATGCCAGGGGTGTCCAACCTTGGCAACTTTAAGACTTGTGGACTTCCAACTCCCAGAATGGCTGTCTGGGGAATTCTGGGAATTGAAGTCCACAGATGTTCAAGTTGCCAAGGTTGGACAACCCTGCTCTATGCTTGGATTCCGCTGACAATGTTTCTTTATATGGTTATGATTTTGCGGATAAAGAACCGAAAAGACTAATAAACAAAGCGAGATAGAATTATTGGGAAAGTCAGCAATATAATGAAAGAAAGCTCCTTCCAGTGCAGGGTATTACTGCATAATTAGCCTTTTGCTTGCCTCACGGATAATAATTTTATCTGTGCAGGCAGCCTCGCTCTCTTCCTCTTCTGATATGAGAGATTTATCTAAGCTAATGCTCCATAATAACCTTCTCTCACTCAAACGTATTTCTCTTTTTATTGCCCTCTAAATTGCCCTACTACAAACTTCACTGTAACCCCCTTCTTAAATACTGTGAAAATAAGAGCTTTTTCTCTCATCTGCTTTTTTTCCTTAAAATCTTGGAGCCTTTTTATCTACATTGATCATTTTGTTTTTTTTTATCTTCTCAGCTAAAAGGATCCCAAAGTTATAACCTTCTCTCATATGTGAGCTAATCATTTTCTGCACCTCTTCCATTTTCTCATTTACAGGTAGTCTTTGACTTACAACCATTCATTCATAGTGACCATTTGAAGCATTGAAAAAAGCAACTTAAAACGGGTCCTCGCACTTACTCACAGTCAGTGTTGGATGTATATTTTGTGTATATTATATTGTAGATACTGCACTCTCTAATTGCAAATGGAGACATGGGAACTCTATTTTTCTTATCTTCATTTTTAAGTGCTTTGGTTTTATTGTTGAATAGTTGCTGGGGTGCATCCACAGTTTCTTCTTCTTGTACAATGACAATAAAGTTCTTCTTCTTCTTCTTCTTCTTCTTCTTCTTCTTCTTCTTCTTCTTCTTCTTCTTCTTCTTCTTCTCCTCTTCCTCTCCTCTTCCTCTTCCTCTTCCTCCTCCTCCCTCCTCCTCCTCCTCCTCCTCCTCCTCCTCCTCCTCCTCCTCCTCCTCCTCCTCCTTCTTCTTCCCACTGCTTTGGTTGCTTGGCAACTGGCATGTATTTATGACAGTTGCAATACCCAAGGGTCATGGGATCACCATTTGCGGCCTTCCCAGCCGGCTTCTGACAAGCCAAGGCAAGGGCGGTAGCCAGACTTACTTAATGACCACATGATTCACTCAACAACTGCAGTGGTTCGTTTAACAACTGCAACAAAAAAGTTAAAATCAAGCATGACTCACTTAAACAATTGTCTTGTTTAGCGATGGAAATTCTGGCCCAGAATTGTGATCGTAAGTCAAAGGCTACCTGGTTTCTGAGGTGTGATGAAAGGGAAGTGAACATAACATTGTCCCTCTATATTTTCCGTAATCTTTTCCTTATCGTTTTACCTCCTTCTGCATCTGCAGTTTCATATTTAAACTAACTTGTTATATCTTTGCTAATCACCCACCCAGTTTGCAAGATTATTCTAGATCTCTTTGGGCTTTTTTTCCTGTATTCTTTCCAGAGGTGGTAATCAGCAGGTTCTGACCAGTTAAGGAGAACCGGTAATGGAAATTTTGAATAGTTCGGAGAACCGGCAAACGCCATCCCTGACTGGAGATTTTATAGTCTCCTTCCCCGGCCACGCCCACCAAGCCAGGGCCACAGAACTGGTAGTAAAAAAAAAAAAATTGAATCCCACCACTGATTCTTCGTAACCCAATGGGAAAATGGGAAGAAATAATACAGAGAGGCCTGGGAACTGTGCAAATATGCTCCCAGGCAGGGGTGGGATTCAAATTTTTAAACAACTGGTTCTGTGGGCGTGGCTTAGGTGGTGGGTGTGGCTTGGTGGTCATGTGACTGGGTGGGCGTGGCCAACTCAATATCACTCACATCGAGGCACGTATCTCTTCGCCTGGCCTCTCATGATTATGGGGATGCTGCAACAGTCGTAAGTGTGAAAAACAGTCATAAGTCACTTTTTTCAGTGCCATTGTAACTTTAAATGGTCACTCCACACAAGCAAAGTACCAGCAAAGGAGGGGGAAAATACTCCAGATAAATTCCTGAGACAGGAAGTCTAGTCCTGCCAAGAATGTAATAAGGGTTAACAGAGAGGCAGTTTCTGTAAGCAACACCAGAATGTTTCCTTCCTGCCTTCCTTACAGGATTAGGCCAGTAATTTCTTCTAACAAACGGTTCTCTGACCTGCTTAGAATGTTAACAAGCAGTTCTAGCCAATAGGTGCGAACTGGCAGAATCCCACCCCTGCTCCCAGGCCTCTCTGCTTTATTTCTGCCCAACTTGTCATTGGGTTAGAAAGAATAAGGAAAACAGCCCCCAAAAGACAGACTGTTCTCATCAGAAGCCTGAATTTGAAAAGAGACTTTTGCTGGGAGCAAAATGAAATGGAGACTCTGTAAATTAAGCATAATACACTTAGAATACTGCATCTACTTTTGGTCACCATATTATAAAAAAGATGTTGAGACTCTGGAGAGAGTGCAAAAAAAGAGCCACAAAGATGATTAGGCAGCTGGAGGCTAAAACATATGAAGAATGGTTGCAGGAATTGGATATGTCTAGTCTAGTGGAGGGGAAAAAGGACTAGGGATGACACAATAGTGGTCTTCCAATATTTGAGGGGCTGCCAGAAAGAAGAGGGGGTCAAGCTATTCTCCAAAACACCTGAAGCCAAGACAAAAAACAATGAATGGAAACTAATCAAGGAGAGAAGCAACCTAGAACCAAGGAGGAATTTCCTGACAGGGAGAACAATTAATCAATAGAGGAGCTTGCTACCAGGGTGCTCCATCCCTGGAGGTTTTAAAGAAGAGGCTGGAGAGCCACTTGTCTGGAATGGTATGGGGTCTCCTGCTTGAGCAGGGGGGTTGGACTAGAAGACCTCCAAGGTCCCTTCCAACTCTGTTATTCCCTTCCAGGGTGAGGATGAGGATGAAGAGAGGTTTGCTTATTGGTTTACTTGTTTGTTTATTTGCACAGTTCCCAGGCCTCTCTCTGCATTATTTCTGCCCAACTTCCTTTTGGGGTAGAAAAAAAATAAGGAAAACAGCCCCCAAAGACAGGCTGTTCTCATCAGAAACCTGAATGGGGTTTGGAAAGAGGCTTTTGCGGGGAACAAAATGAAATTAAGACTGCTCTGTAACTTACCCCAGCGTGGGGACTTAATGTTCAGTTTTTTTTAAAAAAAGCATGGAACGAAGCGTAGCTGGAATCTTACCGCAATGCTGAGTTTCAGAGTCTGTGAAAAAACTGCCCTGGCCTCTAAGCACGGGATCAATTTTGGGTGGCAGAAATCAAGAAAGCATCTTCTGGGATGGTGGTGTGCCCATGCTCTGCAGTGACGCTGCCTGAAGCCGAGAATGGTGCAATGCAAGCTACTTTATGAACCATGGCTTCAGAAAGGAACTGAGATTGCCCGAATCCCCTCCTCTCTTGCCTTCATCTCCAACCTCCATCATTCTCTCCTTTAATGCCACCACATGCACTTCCTATTCCTGTGTCAAAGACCGAAGGACGGATGGAATCCGGCTACACAGGAGAGCTGTGGATGATGGGATGTGTGCATAAACTAATCGAGTGTGTGTGTGTGTGTGTTTGAGTGTGCCAGGGACCGTTCTCCTACCACATTTACCTCTCGGAGATTAAGGACACATCTCTTCTGCAAGCTGAAAGGCTCTTTTCTCATTTAAAAATAGCTTCTGTTTTGGGGTTGCATTAAAAAAAGCCCTTTTCATGTGGAAAGGAGCTGAAGGAGCGGCTGGTGAGTCAGCAGGCAAAATTTTCCTGACCGAAAAGCTACACACCATTCTCCACGGAGCATCACAGCCAAGAGACCAGCGAGCCGCTGCCCACTGGGTGAAAGGTGACGGTTGGCACTCACCCCAGCACCCATAAAGACCCCTTGCTGCCTGTTTTCACCCTGGAAGGGGCGGGGGGGGGGGAAACAAGGGAGCCCCCCTGTCTGCCTTGATCTGCCAAATCAAGAAAACTCCTGCCTTGCTCCTTCAAAAGAAAAGTCTTCCAGGAGTCCATTTTGGCTGCAGGAAGAGCTGCAGAGGGTCAAAATGGGCCTCTCCCTTTTTCTTGTCCAAGCCTCCTGAAGGTCTATGCCAAGCTCTCCCCCATTTTGCTTCCAGCAGAGGCCTTCCCCCAAAGCAAACGTCTGGGGCAAGCCGTTGCAAAACTTTGCAAAGGAAGACATTCTCGATTCTGGACGTTTTAATCTCAGCAAGCCAGACCTGTAAATATTACAGAACGATAACAATTACTTAAGAAACTAGAGACAGACTTGGTGTCACCAGCTGTTAACTTTCTGATCGGGCCAGCTTAGGAAGTGGGTCCTTATCTGTCTTAGTTCAGGACATGCTGACTAACGCCCCCGACGGAGGCAACAGACCTTTGGCTCCATAATCTTTGTGTATTGGAAAATGTAGCCGGCTGCCTGACCTGATTCACTTCTAAGTAACTGAAGCTCCCAGAAGCAAACGGGGACTGGCTGCCTGGGTTCAGCAGGGCAGACGTCAAAATCGGGAGAAAAATTCAAATGTGGCATTTCTCTTTAGAGAAAAGAGAGCAAAGTCTTTGAGAGTTCATTTTTCTGAGGGAGACAACAAGCAAAGCAAAACAAAAACCAGATAGCGATGGAGAAAGAAGGTGCCTTTAAAGCCAGGGCTGGGTGCGTTTTTTGTTAGTTTGCCGTGACTGCAGTCTTTCCAGAGACATAGTCACGGGACGCTAGCAAGCCTCAATGCGGAGCCCCACAGTGACCTGTACGAGATAAGAAAAACTGCCTTTATCCTCCCCAATTTTATATGCCAAGGCCTTCTGTCATTGGGGACCTTGAGACAGCTGAGTAACCTGAGCAGAATGGATGAAATAGCTCAAGTGCTGCTCATCACATCTCAACTTTGCAAGTCGAGAATGGTTTGAAGGTAGATGTGGAGATGTCAAATCAAGCTCCCATAAAACTGCTCTTGGGTCCTTAGATAATGTTGTGGTTCGCCGGCAGACGGCACAGACGGCAGCGGAATCGGACAGTGAGGAAGAAAGGGAACCAGTCAGGGAGTCTGGGGAGGACTCATACGAGGGTCCTGCATCCAATGCAGAGATGGGGCCCGGACCATCTGGGAGTGGGGTGCTGCCTTTGGAGTCTGGCAGCAGCGAGGCAGAGGGCCCAGGGGAGCCTGTTCCCAGTGCACGTATGCGCAGAGCTGCTAGAAGGCGAGAGCAGCTGAAGCAGAAGGGGCAACTCAGGAGTAAGGCTGGGAGGTGATTGTCCCTCCCATAAGGGATAAAAGTCAGACTTCAATGACGAACTCTTTGCAGGAAGCAAAGCAGTTCAATTAGATTCCGAGTCCTTCTTGAAGCTCTGTGAACTCTGGTTGGTTTTTTTCTGGGACTTTGGTTGGTTTATGTTCTAGTTAATTGGACTTCTGTTTTTTTGGCAGCATTCTACAGCACTGAAAGGCAGGTGCTTATCTTGGGGAACTGTTTAGAATTAGTTCTGGCTGGGAATGCAAGTAATTCCCAGCGCTGCATTAAAATGGCTTTTGCTTTTAAAACAAGTCTGTTTCATTAAGTTTGACGAAGCCTGGGTCAGAACAGATAAATCACGAGGCTGTGGTGGGAGCAGAAATTGCAACGCAGGGAATTTTGGCTGCTGACGTTCAAGCTCCCCAGTTAGCAAATTTGGTTCCAGTTAATGTAAATGGGAGATGGAAAGAGAACAAGCCCAGGACTCCTGGCTTGGGGATCCTGCAGGGTTTCGAACTCTTTCCATTCGTGTTTAATACCTACAGGAAGCCGCTGGTTAAGAGCATCCTATGAATGGGATGAGGTATCATCATGTATGATAATGTCCAGCTTTATATCTCTACCCTTGGCTTCCCCCAAGAGATGCTATGAAAATTTTGGAGTGTTTGGATGCGGTGGGAATCTAGTTCAACTCTAGCAACATTGAGTGGAGCTCTGGGATTTTTCCTATCTCTTTTGTTCAGAAAGGGGCTGCCTGCTCAAAGAAAATCACAATATAAAAAAGATGTTGAGACTCTAGAAAGAGTGCAGAGATGAGCAACAAAAACGATTAGGGGACTGGAGGCTAAAACATATGAAGAACGGTTGCAGGAATTGGGTATGTTTAGCTTAATGAAAAGAAGGACTAGGGGAGACATGATAGCAGTCTTCCAATATCTCAGGGGCTGCCACAAAGAAGATGGAGTCAAGCTATTCTCCAAAACACGTGAAGGCAGGACAAGAAGCAATGGGTGGAAACTAGTCAAGGAGAGAAGCAACTTACAGAAAAGGAGGAATTTTCTGACAGTGGGAACCATCCATCAGGGGAACAGCTTGCCTGCAGAAGTTGTGGGTGCTCTATCAGTGGAGGTTTTTCAGAAGAGATCGGACAAGCATTTGTCTGGGATGCTATAAGGTCTCCCTCCTGAGTAGGGGGTTGGACTAGAAGACCTCCAAGGTCCCTTCCAACTCTCCTATTCCATTAAAAACAATGTGCAGTGTCCTAGGTTCCTGTTTGAGGAATGGGTAGCAGTTGTGAGCAGGAGATCTTTCACATAGCTTGTTGCATGTTAATTATGGCCATTCCTTGGATGGAGAGGCTCACCACATTCACTCATGCCTTAGTCACTTCCCAAGCAGATTACTAAAATATGTTTATCCCTTACAACTTCCCATTCCTACCCCCTTTTCTTACAAATCTCATCCTCCGGCCCCTTTTCATTCAGACACCTCAACCTTCAGATGCTTCAAAAGATGACATGTATTTCATATACTTCCCTTGCCTCTTGCTTTGCCAAGATATCTTCTTAGTCATTAAAGTCCTCTGCAGTGTTTCTCAACCTTGTCAAGGTTGAGGGTGGGTGAATTTCAACTCCCAGAATTCCCCAGACAGGGAGGCCTTTAATCTGAGCCAAACCATGGCTGTTTCCCTCACTTGTCAAAGCTGGATTGCACGTTTCTTTAGAAAATTGAACATTTCACCCGAGCATGTTTTTATTTAAAATATTTATATCTGGCTGACTATGCACTTATCCATGTCAGCTCAGCCAATTAGCCAGAGAAAGTCCCTGCTCTAAGGACATTATGGATTATGGAAAGACGTGTAGCAAAGACCTTCCATTATACTCTGAGTGCCAATCAAGCAAGGATTTAATGCAGAGATAGAGTGTTATATGAAATCACCCTGTGCGGTCTTTACTGTGGGATGCACAAAACATAGGTTTGGCCTCACCTCTGAGCCGAGTCCTCCTAAAATGAGACCCTCATTAGGAAAGATGTCCCAGAGTGACTACAGAGTAGTCCTTGATTTACAAGCATTCATTTAGTGACCGAAGTTAGAATGGCACTGAAAAGAATGAGTTATGACTGTTTTTCACATTTATGACCGTTGTAGCATCCCCATAGTCACGTGTCCACAACTCAGGGGCTTGGCCACTGATTCAGATTTATGACGGGTGCAGTGTCCTATGGCCATATAATTTTCAACTCATAAAATATTTGTATGGTCTTTTTAGAGTTGCCAACAGAAAGGGAGAGGGGGGAGCAGTGCAGCAGCTTGGAAACCAAAAGTGCATTCCATAAATGTTTTCAAAGAAAGGAACTAGGTGACTGATGTTTCTGCCGTGCAAAATTCTAACTGGAGAGCATGATTGATGACTCTTGGCTATGGATGTGTCCCATTGGAGAATATGAATTATGATACACCAAGGGGGCGGGGGAAACCAGGGTCAAGGGTGACAATGAGTGATGTGTCTCAGAGTTGGCTACACCCAGGCAGTGCTGGCATGTCTTCTCCTAATAAATCTTCTTTAAGTTTTGGAAGTTTGCTAGAGACTCATGATTTAAATGGGGGTAACTGCTGGAGTCCTGACAATATTCACCTTCTGGCCAGCAAAATCAATGGGGAAGCCAGATTCACTTAACAACTGTGTTATTAATTTAACAATTGCCGTGATTCACTTAACAATGGTGGCAAGACAGGAGGTAAAATGGGGCAGAACTTACTTAACAACTGTCTCACTTAGCGACAGAAATGTTGAGCTCAATTGTGGTCATAAGTCAAGAACTTGCCTGTAATTGGAGCCTGTTCTTGAAGTCAACTACCCGCCCCAGTTTGGGAAGCATGGATTTGAGGCTCTTAGGAAAGATGCTGGAGATGTTTAAATAAGCTCTAATGAAGTGCCCCAGTGACAAAACGTTTTCTCTCCAGTTTCCAAAGACCTGACGTCTTGCAGCCTTCTGGGATGACTCAGCGTCTGGCCATGAAAGGGGACCCAGTGTGGCCAAGCCAGAACGAAACTGAAGGCCAACAAGACTGTGAAGTAACGATGAACTCTGCAGAATTTCATTATTTCTCCCTTTCCCAGCTTTGGAAAGACAATGATTCCCTCTGTCAGGCCAATTTTATTCAGAAAAGGACCAGCTAAGATTTTTATTTGCAGCCTATCTTCGAATCACACTTGCAGAGAGAGGTCTAAGAGATGCAGCCATACAGACATGCAAATTTCAAAACAAAAAGAGCAGGTCCCAGGAGTTTTATAACATTCAGCCATTGCTAGATGCGTTTGCTTGCCTGACCTCTGCTTGGAGCCTCCTTCCAGGGCAAATCACAGAACAAACTGTCCCTTGCTCCTTCCAAAATAAAAAATAAAAATGTGGACTTCCAGGAAAATGCTATATATTTCATATGACTGAACAGATGTTATAGGTTAAAAACACAAACACGCCTTGCTTCAATTAAAAGGATGTAATATTATTCGTGACTAGTGATCTTACATTCTATGATAATCTTTTTTTTTAGTGTGTATATGCATTCTAAAGTATGTGTAGAGAGACATGGTGCTTTTTATACAGGTAGTCCTCAACTTACAACCATTTGTTTAGTGACTGTTCGAAATTAAAACGGCACTGAGAAAAGTGACTTATGACTGTTTTTCACACTTATGATGGTTGCGGCATCCCCACAGTCGCAGGGTCAAAATTCAGACGCTTGGAACTGGCTCATATTTATGACAGTTGCAGGTTTTGTGATCTACTTTTGCAATCCTCTAACAAGCCAAGTCAATGGGGAAGGCAGATTCTTTTAAGAACCATCTTACTAATTTAACAACTGCAGTGATTCACTTTGGTTCTGCAACCTAACAAGAAAGACTCAGACATCAGAGAGTAATGAGGACTGCAGAAAAAACAATTGCTATCAACCTGCCTTTTATTAAGGACCTGTATACTGCCCGAGTCAAAAAAAGGGCTGTGAAAATACTTACAGACCCCTCACATCCCGGACACGAACTGTTTCAACTCCTACCCTCAAAACAATTCTATAGAGCCCTGCACACCAGAACAACTAGACACAAGGACCGTTTTTCCTGAATGCCATCACTCTGCTAAACAAATAATTCCTTCAACACTGTCCAACTATTTACAAAGTCTGCACTACTATTACTATTAATCTTCTCATCACTCCTTATCACCCATCTCCTCCCACTTGTGACTGTACAACTGTAACTTTGTCGCTTGTATCCTTATGATCTATATTGACTGTTTCCTAGTATGATTTGATTGCTTATTGTACCCTATGACTATTATTAACTGTTGTACCTTATGATTCTTGACTCTTGACGAATGTATCTTTTCTTTTATGTACACTGAGAGTATTTGCACCAAGACAAATTCCTTGTGTGTCCAATAAAGAATTCTATTCTATTCTATTAACAACTGCGGCAAGAAAAGTCGTAAAATGGTACAAAACTCACTCATCTCACGTAGCAACAGAAATTTTTGGTTCAATTGTGGTAAAGACAACCTGTTCTGGCACATGACTGTTAAATTGTCTCTTAACTGAACTTCTACTTTAAACCAATACACTTCTCCAAAAACAGATTTGGTTAGGCTGGTGCTTTTTCCCAAAAGCTTCAGCATCTTCCCATGGGCTCCCAAGCAGAACTAAAACCTGGTGAAAATGTTTGATTTCTTGTTCTAAATCTTTGTACAGCTGACAGTACAAGGAATTGAGTTCCTTCATGCTTAAAGACATCATCAACCCACCCTTGTTAAGCTATAAAACGATAAATAATTTTGTGTTGGTTGAGGGGTTTTAACAAGGATCTATGAATGGGTGTCTAACCTTGGCAACTTTAAGACTTAAGAACTTCAACTCCCAGAATTCCCCAGCCAGCCGTGCTGGCTAGGGAATTCTGGGAATTGAAGTCCTCAAGTCTTAAAGTTACCAAGGTTGGACACCCCTGATCTATGGACTACATTACTTAGAAAGCTCTGCTTTTTAAAATACCGTCACCTATGGAATGAAGATACCTCTTTTTCCCTTACTTCAAAGGCATTGATTTTATATACAGTACATGTAATTAAAGGTCTGTGAAGAAGAGATCTCTCTTTTTATCTTATTTGGGTTATGTTCAAGGAGTGGGATGTCATAGCAACAAGAATATAGACATAATCAACCTAACTGATCCTTTAGGAGACATTTCCAATCAGCCACTAAATCAATGAAGGCTTCTGATTCTTGTATTGTAAGAGAAATTTGGTTAGAAATATCAGATGACACAGATCCGAAGCAGAACTCTGAGAAAGTTATGGATCTGAGTTATCATTTACACAAAGACCATACTGCATGCAGTTATCTTAAAAATTTTTGTATGGGGAACGTCATTCTCTAAGTGTTAACCATTCTTAATGCCCTCCTACAATTGTACATTTACTTTTCATTCCACCTATTATTACTCCCATCATTTTCTTTGAATCAATCAATCAATGTTCTTTATAACTCCAAGCTCGGAAAATCAACTTGTCCAAAATTGCAATGGCTTGAGCCTTTTAAAAATAATGTACAGAATTGCTTATGTACTCAAAAATTGCTGCAGGTTCTCCTGCCCCATGTTGTTTCTGTCATTATTGAGCTAGAAGCTTAGGAATACTTAAAATGGTTTTTCTTCTTTTTCTTGAGAAAAACAAGAACAAAAATTGCTCAACGAATCGATGCTAAATATGTCAAATGACCTAAGTATCCTGTAATAATATAAAAACTGCTAGAAAGGGTAGAAGAGAGAAAATTTGCTTCCTGGCTACTTCTTAGCAATACAGTTGTTCAAACTTCTGGTTGCAAGCATAGTTTTAAAACCTAGACTGCAGTGGAGGTGCATTTTACTCACATTTGAAAAAAGTCGCTTCCTATTATTGTACTAAACAACAAGCTAATTAGAGTTAATCTCCTACAGCTCTATATGATTAACTGGTCTGTGAATGAATACCGAAGAACAGTCAGTCATACAGATGCAAAAGGCAACCTCTTTTAAGGAAAATGCTACTGCATTTCTTTTTCAACAGAGGGGAGAGGCCTACTGTGAAAACAGCAAAAACAAAATGGAAATCAAACAGATGATTTGTCTCCTTTATGGATTACCCTTGCCACATTCAAGTCCATGTCTTTACTTTTTTCTAGAGATAGCAATAGCACTTAGACTTATATACCACTCCATAGTGCTTTATAGCCCTCTCTAAGCAGTTTACAGAGTCAGCATCTCGCCCTCAACAATCTGGGTCCTCATTTTACCAACCTTGGAAGGATGGAAGGCTGAGTCAACTTTGAGCCGGTCAGAATCGAACTTCTGTGGGCAGAGTTAGCTTGCAACCACCAGGGCTCTTAACCACAAATTCAGAAAACACAGGTAACGGTGATGGGGAAGGAAACTTATTTAAAATTTATCTTAAAAATACCTTCTCAGGTACATATGAATTGCATGGCCTGATTAATGAAGTAATGCCAGGCTGAGACAACAAGAAACTCACCATCTGAATCTAGCCAAGTTATTCGTATTTTAGGATTTGTAATACTGCCTATATTGAAAATGAGAATATTCCTGTGTTGCCTTGAAGGATCATTATGGGAACATATTCAGGTGTCAACTCATAAAACATTCCTATGCCTGTTTTAGTAGTTGTCATTAAAAAAAGGGGGTGGGGGAGGAAGGAAATCTAGAAGAGCAGTGCAGCAGTTTGAAATCAAAAGTACATTCCAACTGTTTTCTTTAAAAGATTGTAACTAAAATACCAGAGCTTTTGTCCACGAACATATTTAATTGGAAAACGTGAATGATGACATCCAGCCCATGCTCAATTGGAGAATCTGGTTTATGAGACACCCAGGGGGAGTGGGTGAAATAGGGTCACAGGTGACTGTAAATTTCGTATGCCAGAGTTGGCTTCATACAGGGCAGTGCCAGTATGTCGCCTCTATTAAACCCTTTGAAGTTTCTTGAAGTTTGGCTTGAGAATCATGATTTCATTAGGGCGACTGCTGGAATCCTGACATCAGGATAGTTATAGAATACAGAATAACGGGATTGGAATGGACCTTGGAAGTTTTCTAGTCCAAACCCCTATTCAAGTAGGAGACCCTATACTATTCAGGACAAATGGCTGTCCAATCTCTTCTTAAAAACCTCCACTGGTGGAGGACCAACAACTTCTGGAGGTAAGCCATTCCACTGATTAACTGTTCTGTCAGGAAATTTCTCCTTAGTTCTAGGCTGGATCTCTCTTTAATTGTCTTCCATCCATTATTCCTTGTTCTTCCTAGAAATTATGAATTAGTAGTAATTATGAAAGGGTCTCCATTTAGCTATAATTACCTCATTTGTAGAAAAATGTGGCCTCCTACATTTTTCTGGCTTGAGGAAATAGAGAGATAATGGGGATGGACCAAGACAACATGACCGCTACGTTCTTTCTTAGAAAATGTCTGATCTCTCTATGGACTATTTTGTCTTCAAGTACAGAGAACAGCATGTAAAAGGAGAGCCTTGAAAACAAGATTTTGGAACAACGTCCATGATGGATGATTACCTGGAAAGACAGACTCATTTGTTTAGCCTTCATTTTAGCTGGTTTTATCCCCGTGGGGTCTAGACTGAGCAAGGTCAATGATTGGCACCAGACAAGGCCTGGTCTTGAGACCTCTATAAATCCCAGGAAGCGCCAAAGAAGACAGACAAATATCTTCACTGGGTCACAGAGTAGCCAACTGAAAAAAGCAAATGTTAGGGGGATGAACTCAAGTGCGTGAAGAGAGGTTGAGCTACAACAGCCTTCGTTTTCCACTGAGTCATTCCAAATAAACAAGCCAAAACTTCAGCATGACTGTAAAATAGCTGGGTTTCAGGAACAGATCATAAGACGAAATGAAAACTAAATACGGCTCTTTGAGGGAAGAAAAACATGAGTATTAATGTCAGCTAAAAAAGGATGAAATAAGAGTTAAAATTACAAACAGTTAGCAATGCCCTGAAAAGCAGGCAGACAAAACAGAAATGAAAATTTTATATATGCATTTGTAGCCTGCCTTTATTATTTTTTTACAAATAAGTAGAGAACTACCTAATACTCTTTCCTCTTCTGATTTCCTGCCCAACCCCTTGAGGTGGGTTGAACTGAGTGACTAACCCAAGGTTTGTCTGAAATGGTATTGGGTTTCCTGCTTGAGTAGGGGGTTGGACTAGAAGACCTTCAAGGTCCCTTCTAATTCGGTTATTCTGTTAAGGTTACGCAGCTGGCTAAAGCAGGATTTGAACTCACGGTCTCTGGGTTTCTAGCCTGGTACCTTAACAATTAGACCAAACATCTACAAGAGGAGTGCATAATAGGTTAAAAATAGTTGACGTGATGCAGCAAATGAAGTTGGTAAAGAGGATCAGAATTCCAATTGTCTTATGCAAGACCAATGGTCATTCCACATTTATTTCAAAACTAAGCTGCTAACCTGGGATACAAGACTATATGTTTGTAGTAATGGCTTTGAAATGTCCGTGTTTTTGGACTTACGCTGGGTGGATTAAAATAAAAGTGGGGAAGCTATATTTTAACCTAATTTCATTTATTGACTGAAACTCTGCTGTTTCTGCCGTATGTTCCTTTCTCATCCCTCTTTCCTTCATCTTTATGGTATATAATTAAGTTTGGATTGAGAGTGTGATTCGTTTAATGTCACCCAGTAAGTTTCCACATCCGAAGATGGCTTTGAAATCCGTATTTCCGTGCCTAATTCCACATTTTAATCATTGCACTACATGCTGGAGTCTTGGTTTTACTGGTTTCTTTTTAATGATGCGTTATGAATCCAGGGTAAATCAAATCTGGGTTCGTTGGAAAAGAGTAAAGTATGCACAATTCTTCCTTCTGGCAGGAGTAGCTCAATTAAACTTATATGTAACTCAAGAACTCCCAATTGGGCTCTTCTTCTTAAGAATAAACCAAAGCTTCTCACTCTGATGAGTTAATAGATGAATAAAGTAGCTTTTGATTAACATATAACAATAAATTGTGGACAAAGCCATCAGGTTAGCCATTGCAACTGGCAGGATGATCCAAATGAAAGAAACTAACAGAATAACAGAGTTGGGAGAGACCTTGGAGGTCTTCTAGTCCAACCCACTGCTTCAGCAGGAGAGCCTATAGTACTATTTCAGACAAATGGTTGTCCTGAGTAATATCCTAATGTTATAATTGCTCTTGAATGCCGTAATCCATCTATCTCCACTTCCATCGGTGATGAGCTTGAAAGCCATTTCTGAGACAAAAGCCAGTGTATTAACTTCAGTATATTAACTTCATATTTAACAGCTTTGTGGAACAGAGATTTTGGATTTCTTTGGAAAGTAACAAAAATAATTAAGGTTACACCTTATGGGCTGCATTATAACATAAGCCACTGAAACAATTCCCTGTTGGCAAGGCTGTATTCTATGCCAGACTTTGAGGAAACAATTTTAGATTTGGAGCTCTCTGGCATATAAATTTCAGTGCCAAATAAATGATAAAATCCCAAAACATTTCCCAGTCCTTTATTTTTTCATTTAGAGTATATTTTTACTGCTTGCCTAATTTATCCTGAAACAAAGGCTACACACATCATAGAATGGTTTGCAGATGTTGAAAATAGCATTTCACTTGTATCTAGGGAAGCGTCATGTATGTTTGCGTGTCTCTCTGTGGTTTTTCTCTTTTTCTCTCTCCCTCTGAAGGACAAAATGCTTACATAGATGTATATTCTAAAGAGTGCCAAACCTATAAGGCTGCCAATCATGCGTGGCTTGCCAGGAAAAGATGTGATTTATACACATGTGCCATTCATGAGTAAATACTGTTTGCACGTACTTAACACTCAGAAAAGATAGCAAACAAATTGAGCTATAACGCACACTATGGCAAATGGCTTCCCAAACTAGTCATCCTGCGTTATCATTTTAGGGAACACTTTTTTTAAAAAAAACTCATGACTGGTAAACAAGGATTGGTTTATAACTTTGAATGACTTAAGTTTCATCTTTACATAAAAACCTACCGGTTTTCTTATAGACAAATTAGGCCTGTACTTTCAAAGATTCAGCCAAGCTTCTAGAGCAGTGGTGGCTAACATTTTTGGGCTCCTGTACCAAAAACAGTGCGCACGCTTGCATGCTCACGCTCGCGTGCCAGCACCCAGAAGGCAATGCGCACCTCCCCCACGCCCCGTACGCATGCACATGCAATCTCCACGCCCCCTACGTATGTGTGCACCTTACTGCTGATTTTTGGCCAGTTTGAGGCCTTTTTTGGCCTCCCAGGAAGGCTTCTGCAGGCTTTTCAGGATGAAAACTAGGCCCGTTTCATCACTTCTGGTATTTCTGGAAAAACAGGAAATGACGAAATGGGCCTAGTTTTCAGCCTGCAAAGCCTGCAGAAGCTTTCCTAAAGCCTCTGGGAGGCTGAAAAAGGCCTCAAACCGGCTAAAAATCAGCTGTGAGGCACGCACATGCACAGTGAGGTAAGTTTGCCTGCAGCTCGCGTGCCGGCACAAGTGGCTCCGTGTGCCACCTGTGGCACACATGCCATAGGTTCGCCATCACAGTTCTAGAGCAAGGGTCTTCAAACTTGGCAAGTTTAAGACTTGTGGACCTCAACTCCCAACATTCCTGAGCTAACATGACTGGAGGAGGAATTCTGGGAGTTGAAGTCCACAAGTCTTAAAACTGTCAAGTTTGAAGACCTCTATTCTAGAGCATTTATTGCACTAAAATTGCAACCTTTCAACATTTCAGCTTTTGTAAAAAAGAATTACCAGGCTTGGAATCCATGGGCTACATATAATTTGAACCCATTTTAAATATTTCCCCCATTTACCTCAGAGTTGAAAAGGACCATGACTAATGAATATGCATAACCCAAGATCAATCTTTCTCTGCAATCATGTTGGCTTTCTTCAACCTTGTCCTAACTAGGAGTTGCTCTGCTGGTGCCCTTTGTTAGGAGACATTAAAACAGTGGTTCTCAATCTTGGCCACTGGAAGATTTGTGCACTTCAATTGCCAGAATTCCCCAGCCAGCATATCTTAAAATCCACATATCTTAAAGTTTCTGAGGTTGAGAAACACTGCTTTAACTAAACTCTAGATCCAGCATCAAAAAAATCACCTGTGTCATGGGTCACTTGCTTTGGCAGCTGAGGCCTGCTGGCTCAGAACAAGCCAAAAATCCCAGGCTTGCTAAGAAGACATCGTGATGACACCATTCCAGTTTCAAGGAAAAAAACATCACAACATCGGGGGAAAAACAACAACAACCCCAATCCATCCCCAGCTTCTGAGTCAAAATGGTCAGTAGCATGACTTTCGCCATTTTTTTATGATGAATGTATCTTTCCTTTTATGTGCACTGAGAGCATTTGCACCAGAGACAAATTCCTTGTGTGTCCAATCATACTTGGCCAATAAAGAATTCTATTCTATTCTATTCTATTCTATTCTATTCTATTCTATTCTATTCTATTCTATTCTATTCTATTCTATTCTATTCTATTCTATTCTATTCCATTCCATTCCATATATTCTATTCTATTCTATTCTATTCCATATTTTCTATTCTATTCTATTCTATTCTATTCTATTCTATTCTATTCTATTCTATTCTATTCTATTCTATTCTATTCTATTCTATTCTATTCTATTCCATATATTCTATTCCATATTTTCTATTCTATTCTATTCTATTCTATTCTATTCTATTCTATTCTATTCTATTCTATTCTATTCTATTCTATTCTATTCTATTCTTTTATTTAGAAGTAGAGAATAAATATCAAGGCAAACGTGCTGAATCTCCTTTTTTTTGCACACTCAATAGAACAGGGCTCCTGTGAGAAGAGGACTTCAGAGCGCAAACGAAGCCAGAGAATGCACTCTGTAATTTCTGAAGCTGAGAGCAAACCAGATTTCGTCAGTGAGGTTTGGCAACCGAAGGCATTCTGTAACTAGTTTTCATTTCCTGATAAATGAACGGTCCGGTGGGAAAAGCCAGGCCGAGGGTTTTTTTCTTTTTCTTTTTGCAATTGTGGAGACACCACTGAAAGACTCCTTGACGGAGCCAGACTGCCGAGCCAAGCAGCACCAAGCCGAGAAGGAGGAGGAGGAGGAGGGCTTGGAAGGCCCAGATCCCATTAAAGCTCTTACTGAAGAACAATGTGTGCTTTTCACACATGTGACAGCCTTTTAAAAACCCAGAGGGACCGGAGTCCACTTCCTGTATGGCTGTGCTGAGCCATTGCGCTTGAAGAATTAGCACCAGCGAGCTCTTAGCTCTGTTTCTGATTGAGGCATTTAAAAAAAAATAAACCTCATACTAGAGAAATCAATTTTGAAATGTTACCAATAAATAAATAGATAAAATCAACGTTTGGGGACAAAAGAAACTTTGGATACATTTAAAAAAAAAAAAAAAGCCTGCCAAAAACGCAGGCGAAGCTTCCAATTGGAAAGAGCCGATAGCTAAATTGCATTTTAGGAATCTTAAAAACTCTGTTTTTGGAATCTAACATGGTAAACTACTAAAACCTCACATTCAAAAAATGACCGTGAATGCATCAAATGGTATTGGTTTATCTGTCACCTGCCCACCCATTCTGTGATGACCAGGCGCATGGCACACAGACAACACAGTAACATAAGTAAGAAAAGTCCCTTTAATACCTCCAACTTTGCCCCCAATGTCCAGTTACCTTTAGCTGGAGAAAAAAATCTCCCAAGAACAGTCTTTAAGTGGTGAAAATTCAGTCCAAAAACGAGGTACATATAAACTGTAAATAAAAATCTACACAAACCTCGCTGCAGCAATTAACTGGACAGGGCAGGATAAGGAATTGTAGACTTCAAAGGCCAACAAAACAAACACAGTTGGGAAGATGTCAGGAACCCAGATAAGCATTGACAATAAAAGATAACTCACGATGTGCTTTCAACACGTTGCTGTGCGCAATCTCCCTTTTTAAACACTATGTTCCCAGCTGCAGCTAATGAAGGGAATCAGGGCCCTTTCCTCCCCCGTAAGCCACGCAACTTACAGTTGCTCCCTTCTCCATTCCTCCCTGCGTGCCCTAGGATGAAGAGGGGGGTGGGCCTGGGACTTCCTCTGAATTCTCTCTGCCTTGCTCTACCTCTCTCCTGCTCTGCCCAGCTGGACTTTGCCCTTCCCCAGTTTCTTCCACAACCAACGGAGCCATACTCCCACTCCCTGTCAGCTGCTCGGCCTCCCCCTTGGAATCAGATTCCGACAGGGGCATGACACAGCCTGGTCTCAAAGGAAGAACATATTAAAAACCAAAAACACTGCCACAACTTCAGGCACTTCATGGCATAGGTCCCTAAGTTTAAACTATTCCATTTATGACAACAATACCAACAGGTGCGTCTGAAAAGAATGCATCTGGCACTAACTCTATGAAGACATGTTTATTTCCTGTCTCACAGCACATATGGCAGTTGGCGCCATGGCTCAGTGGTTAACACATTGAGCGTGTCATCTAGAAAGCTGGCAGCTCAAGTTCGAGACCCGAGTGCCATGAGACAGGACGAGCTCCTGTTACTTGTCTCAGCTCTTGCCCAACTACCAGTTCGAAAGCATGCAAATGTGAGTAGATAAATAGGTACCACCTTGGTGGGAGGGTAACAGTCAGGCTGGCCACATGACTGCAGAAATGTCTTCAGACAGCATTGGCTCAATGGCCTTGAAACAGAGATGAGTAGCCCCCCTCCCCTTATAGTCTTCAACAATTTAGCAGAGTAAAATGCATATGGGCTCTTTACTTTCCATAGCACATACAATAAAACAGTACATGTAGTCTTCAACTTACAGCCACAATTGGGACCAGAACTTCTGTTGCTAAGTAATCTGGTTGTTAACTGAGTTGTGTCTGATTTTATGATTTTTTTTTTGCCACAGCCATTAAGCGAAATTACTGTAATCGTTAAATGAACCACATGATTATTACGTGAATCTGGCTTTTCCCATTCAGAAACCTCCAGGGAAGATTAAAAATGACAACCATGTGACTGCAAGATGTGCAATAATTTTAAATACATGCCAGTTGCCAGAGTCTGAATTTTGTTCATGTGACTGTGAGGATGCAATGGTCATTAAGTGAGAGGACCTCTTGTAAGCCACTTCTTTCAATGCCATTGTAACATTGAAGGGTTGTTTAATCACATTGAACATTGAATGGTTGTTTATCTATAGTGTAAAGATTGTAAAATATGCTTCAACAAAATAGCATGCCACTTTAATACCACTGTGAAGAACCAGAAGATAACTGCCACATCAGCAATTATCTTTGCTGATAAATTAGCAATTTATTGATTTATTAAATTTCAAATTAACAATTCCTTTGGTTTGCTGTTTGGCTAACTGGTGCTAATTAGGAAGATGTTTCAGCTAGGAAGAAATATTATAGTTAAGGATCTTGATGGGATGTTGAGCCTTATTTATTAAATTTATTAACATTTATATAGATTTATATTCCTAAAATACAGACTCTACCATCTCATCAACAGCTTTGGCTTTACAGATCTAGGAGCATGGCAAAGAGGATAATTTGATATAACTAGAAAGAAACGTATTTTTCTGATTTTAAGGAACAGATCCAGGAAATGAATTTGTTATCTAGCTGAAAAGTCTTAGTGATCTATAAATTGGAAGAGGACAGTGTACATTGGCAGAAATCAGTCTATATTTAAGAATAAATGCAAGGACTGCATTAATTTTATATTGTTATCTATTGTCATTGCATAGATTTTTTTTCTTTTGTCATTTTTAGTTTCCTAATCACTATATTTACAATTCCTTTTTTCAGTGTACAGTATAATCATGATACACCTTTTTTTCTCTGTTGGTAATGCAGGGTTTTTGTTTATCGTTATGGTGCTTCACTATTTAAAAAATAAATAAATGTTTTAAAAGGGCAGCCCTCTCAGGAATTTTATAAGCAGAGGATGAGAAGCTTAGGCATTCCCTTTTGTGAAAACCACTTCTACATCCCCTCAAAAAAAGGGTACCCTTTTATTGTTATGTCCAGCAACCAAAGAAAACAATTATTTTTCATATATTTCTCTGGAATCTTTTCCTAAGCTATCTATGGTTGCGTCCATCACAGCAACTTGCAGTTAACAACTCCGTATGCTGAAGGAACAATATGGCAGGCATTACCCGTGATACTTTACCATTTCATTGGAAGAATTTTGCATTCAGAGGTGAATGTTGGGGGGAGAGTGTGCATCATATTTTATATCCTTAGAAGAGAATATTTATAGCTCAGGGTTGAACTGTAGGGCCCTTGGTGCTCTCTGAGCTTAGTGGTTTTCCTGCAGACGTTTCATTACCAAGCTAGGTAACATTATGAGTGCACTGATGATGTTACCTAGTTTGGTAATAAAACGTCTGCAACGAAACCACCAAGCTCAGAGAGCACCAAGGACCTCACAGTTTACATTCATTCTGAGAAATAAACAAGTAAACAAAAATAAGACTCTTGCTGATAACTTTCCTGGTTAACACATTTATTGAAGCACAAATGGCATGCAACTAAAGCCCACATTACCTGATGTGGGAAAAGCTCGTAGCACAAAGTATTTGTCCCTTTTGGGCGTAATAAATTGAAACTGTGACATAAAATTCTGCAGGGTTGTTTTCAGGGGCTCTCTCTTAAAAATCCTTCTTACAGTACACCCATGCATGGGGGCTCTTCCAAAGCTATAAAGAACCCAGTTATTTGCCTTCATGACTGAGATGGTATATAAATTGATTAAATATAAATAAATAGGATTTTTCCTAAAGATCAAACTCCCGCTCCTTGGTAACCATTAGTGGCGGCTTAGCTGCCGCTATGCAAAATGCTAAGCAACTTACTCCTCACATTCTTGGATGCAGGACAAAAATAAGGTTGTTAAGTTACAAAGAAAAATGTTTTATGGAGCGCTCCCTAAAGCGGAAAAGCTGGGTAATTATGTTCTGTCACAGAATTCTGTGGCTTGCTTACCATAAAAATCGGATACTATATGAATGAGCTTTCATGGCACAAATTCAAGGAATTCTCGTTAATGGCCTTTGCCCATGTTGAGAGGGAAAAGCTGGGCTTACACTCCTTCTTCAACAAGGACCAAAGGGTACCATTGAAGCATGAGAGGACTTTTTATAGCTTTAAGGCTAGAAAGACAAGTAAAATACATTAAGTCATTCTGCCTTGCATTAGTCAGCATTTCTGCCTCCTGAGTGGCACATTCCCCTATCGCTGCCTGTCTGATATCTCTTCTCCAGAACGTAAATTTCTCCATCTCCGTGTCTCAGCTGGGGAATTCTGGGAGTTGAAATCAGCACAGCTTAAAGCTGTTGAGATGGAGGAATGCTGACATAGATAATGTATGTATTAGATTTTATTACATAATAAGTATAATGTTATTATGCCTTACTCCTCCTATTTCCCCCCAACAACAACCTTGTGAGGTAGGTTGGGTTGAAGTCACCCAGCTAGCTTTCGTGCCAATGGTAAGTCTAGAACTCATCATCTCCTGGTGTTTGACCCAAAGTCACCTACTTGGATTTCATGCCTAAGGCAGGACTAGAACTCTCAGCCTCCTGTTTTCTAGGCCAGCACCTAAACCGCTACACTGGTTTAATTATCATGCTTAATGCTTTGATCTAAACAAAATCAGGAATATTGTTTAACTCCAGAACTGAATGGCAGCTACAATATATAAGCAAACTTCAGGTGCTTTGAATTCTCTGGTTATTCACAATTTAAAAATAAATTTCCCACAGCCCATCTGGTCGACTTCTCTTTCTCTATAGCTATATTTATTGAAATATGCACTAGAGTATTGTGAGGGCTTATTGATACCTGGGGTGAGGTAAGAGTGCACATCCCGTGTTTCAAGCATTAACAATAATATATAAATAAGGTCATTTCAACACATGTATAATTCGCTTGCAGAATTATACAGAGGTTATGGATGCCATGATAAACACCACTGCTGTTAAATCAAGCAATCCTTTGACCAATCTTAAATGTAACTAGGACCTTATGTGGAAAAATAACTTCTCTTTCTAGCAGCAAAATAAACTAATCCTTGCAATGAACGAGACTTTAAAAAAAAACTTTTTCAGGAAACTTTAGACTTCCCTGATATTTTTAAGTCAAGAAGAGATATTTTATTTGCTATGTTGATGACATTTTCAACTCTCCAGAAATTCATTTTTGTGGATATTTCATATAACCATCTGTCAAAATGCAATTGCTTTAATCTTTTCTAGCAGGTTTAGATTTCAGCAATAGGGTGTGCTGGGAATTATTACAGTAATAAAAGGTCACTGAGTCCAACTCACATTCAGCAAAGGAAACCAAATTAAGACCATTTATACCCAATGCTTATCTAGGGTCTGCATTAATGTATCCTATGAAGATCTAAAGAGTTTTCTCTAGAAGACCAGATGATAGGAATTGAAGTCCATCAGATCTGCCTGCCAGCTAAGGCTAAAAAAATAAAAAGAGAAAGATTTCACTCACTCCACACTCCTATGTCCAAAAAAAGAGAGATTATAAACTGCCCAGAGACAATGTGTAACCAGAAGGGGAAAAAATCCATCTAGTAGCCCTATTCACATCCTGTTGTGGTTCGCTGCCAGCCTGTGCAGATGGCAACAGAATTGGACAGTGGGGAAGAACGGGGACCAGTCAGGGAGTCTGGAAAGGACTCGGACGAGGGTCGTGCATCCGATGCAGAAATGGGGCCAGGACCATCTGGAAGTGGGTTGCTGACTCCGGAGCCTTCGGAGTCTGGCAGCAGCGAGGCAGAGGAACAAAGGGAGCCTGTTCCCAGTGTGCGCGAGCACAGAGCTGCTAGAAGGCAAGAGCAGCTGAAACAAAAGGGGCGACTCGGGAGTAAGGCTGGGAGGTGATTGCTCCTCCCATCAGGTATAAAGGTCAGACCAAGATGACAAAAACTTTGCAGGAAGCAAAATTGTTCGTTCGGTTCAGATTCATTCTTGAAACTCCTTGTACTTTGGTTGGTTTTTTTTTTCTAGTTCACTTCTGTTATTGGCAGCACTTCACAGAAAAGAAAGGTGGGTGCTTATCTCGAGGGACTGTTTGAGATTCATTACCGGCTGGGAATGAAAACAATTTGCAGTGTTGTAATAAAATAAGTCTTGTTTTTAAAATAAGCGTGTGCGTAATTACGGTCTCGGAATCCTTGGCCAGAACACATCCTGTCTTGGAATTTAGTCCAGTATAGACATATCATTCAAGTACAGGTAGTCCTCAACTTCCAACTACAATTGAGCCCAAAATTTATGTTGCTAAGCGAAACATTTTTAAAATCTTGCCCCATTTTACGACCTTTCTTGCCACAATGAATCACTGCAATTGTTAAGTTAGTAACATGGTTGTTCAATGAAACTAGGCTTCCCCATTGACTTTGCTTGTCAGAAGGTCACAAAAGCTGATGATATGATCCTGGGACATTTGCAACTGTCATAAATATGAAATCAGTCGCCAAATGTCTGAATTTTGATCACGTGACCACGAGGATGCTGAAACGGTCGTAAATATGAAAAGATGTTCATAAATCACTATTTTCAGTGCCACTGTAATTTTGAATGGTCACTAAATGAACTGTTGTAAGCCGAGGACTATCGGTATTCACAGATCCGGGAGAACCAATCCAGATTCTTCTTGAAACCACTTCACGAACCAAGCCAACCAAGCATAAATTGTTACGCCTCTCAAATTAATCTTTCTTTCTGTACGTTTAAATCTTAGCCACCTATTCTCAAGCTTATATTTCAAAATTCAAAACTGTAATTTTCCCCATGGGGGGAAAAAAAGTAGTATTTTTCTGTTCCTGTAGTCCTGTAGCTACAATAGCTTGAGGATTATAAATGCTTGCTTTTGGAGATTCTTACTAACAGACCAGGCATAGTTATCTTATCCAAAGGAATTGTACATCCATTTTGTAATATTCATTTTGGGATTAAGAATGTACTAATTCTAAGAGCCTCCTTTGGTTATTCATCCCTGTAGCTAGTTTTGGAGGGGCTCCCCTGCCCCCGAAAATTTAGTGCATTTGTAGTCATCTGCTGGGAGGGGAAAGCCCATATTTTGGACTGGAGGGAAAGAGGATTTGCATACAAATAAACTGAACAGAGCACGATTTTTCCCTTTCCAGTTTGAATTTTAAGGGACGGATTTCAATGCTCTGCTAAGAAAGATTTAACAAACACGAGCTATTCTATGCGATGCAGGCATAAATAATACAGCAAGTTACGGGTAGTATGTGGGAAGACAAAGGAATAATAATTACTTTAAAAACAACAACAACCACCACCACCCAGAGCAATGGACAAATAAAACTGGGAAACCCAAGAGGGGAAAAACCATTTATAAAATAAATGTTTTCTCTTCAAATAGATCAACAGGCAGGAAATTTCTTTCAAAAGCATTTGAATGCGATCTCTTTAAAGGCTATGTAGCCCATAAAGTTGAACATCAGCTTCCAGTTAGTAAACGTCTGGCATTCGGAACAGGTTAACCCACATATTACCCCAAAAGGGGGGGGGAGGGCAGCTATTGGGCCTAACCTTCACAAAAAATGCTTAGATAACTCCCAGATAGGGTTTCGCTTTCCCTGAGTCCCAAATCCTCAAACCAGAGATCCTTTCACCCAAAGGAAGGAAGGGGGAAGGGGAAGGAGAGAGAGAGAGAGAAAAGAGGGGGGAGAGAGAGAGAGAGAGAAGAGAGAGACAGGAGAGAGAGAAAAGAGAGACAGGAGAGAGATACAGGAAAAAGAGAGAGAGAGAGGGGGAGGGAGAGAGAGAAGGAGACAGCGGGAGGGAGGGAGAGAGAAAGAGAGAGAGGAAAAAGAGAGAGAGAGAATAGAGAGGAGGGAGGGAGAGAGAGAGAAAGAGAGACAGGAGAGAGAGAAAAGAGGGAGGGAGGAAGAGAGAGAAAGAGAGGAAAAAGAGAGAGAGAGAGAGAGAAGAGAGACAGAGACAGGAGAAAGATACAGGAAAGAGAAAGAGAGACAGAGGGAGGGAGAAAGAGAGAGAGAAAGAGAGACAGTAGAGAGATACAGGAAAAAGAAAGAGAGACAGAGGGAGGGAGGGGAGGGAGAGAGAGAGAGAGAGAGAGAGAGAAAAGAGAGACAGGAGAGAGAGAGAGAGAGAGAAAGAGGGAGGGAGGGAGAGAGAAATAGAGGAAAAAGAGAGAGAGAGAAAAGAGACAGAGGAGAGAGAGAGAGAGACAGGAGAGAGATACAGGAAAGAGAAAGAGAGACAGAGGGAGGGAGGGAGAGAGAAAGAGAGAGAAAGAGAGAGAGAAAGAGAAAGAGGGAGGGAGGGAGAAAGAAATAGAGGAAAAAGAGAGAGAGAGAAAAGAGGGGGAAGGGAGAGAGAGAGAAAAGAGAGAGACAGGAGAGAGAGAGAGAGAAAGAGAGACAGAGGGAGAGGGAGAGAAAGAGAGAGAAAAGAGAAACAGGAGAAAGAGAGAAAGAGAGAGAGGGAGGGAGGGAGAGAAAAATAGAGAAAAAAGAAAGAGAGAGACAGAGAAAAGAGAGGGGGAAGGGAGAGAGAGAGAGAAAAGAGAGAGAGACAGGAGAGAGAGAGAGAGAGAGAGACAGTAGAGAGATACAGGAAAGAGAAAGAGAGACAGAGGAGAGGGAGAGAGAGAGAGAAGAAAGACAGAGGGAGGGAGGGAGGGAGGAGGGAGAGAGAGAGAGAAAGAGAGACAGGAGAGAGATACAGGAAAAAGAGAGAGAGGGGAGGGAGAGAGAGAAAGAGACAGCGTGAGGGAGAGGAGAGAGAAAGAGAGAGAGGAAAAAGAGAGAAAGAGAATAGAGGGAGGAGAGAGAGAGAAAGAGAGACAGGAGAGAGAGAGAGAAGAGAGAAAGAGGGAGGGAGGGAGGGAGAAATAGAGGAAAAAGAAAGAGAGACACAGAGAAAAGAGGAGGAAGGGAGAGAGAGAGAGAAAAGAGAGATACAGGAAAGAGAAAGAGAGACAGAGCGAGGGAGGGGGAGAGAGAGAGAGAGAGAGAAAGAGACAGACAGACAGACAGACAGAGACTCTGAACTTTGGAAGTGGGGGAAAAAGGATAACAGGGAAGACCCAACGCCACTTGGACTAATCGCCCAGATCTTCAAGTGCCTCCTTCTCATAATCTTCTGCCATAAAATGGAAAGCCTGCAAGTGTGGGCCGCCTTGTCTAGGGAAGGAGACAGCTCTATCTTTGAATGCTGCCGCCTCCCCAACCCCGGAGACCCAGGCCTATTAACGTGGTTGTTTTATCTCCTCCTCCCACAAGGTGAAGGGAAAAATACTTAAGAGCTGGATATTTCAACACCTGCCCTTTTATCTCCCGGCTCCCGCTGCTATCATCTAAGGCGGTTAATTACCCAGTTTGGACTTCTCCTGCAGGAGACAGCAAAAAAACAAAAAAAACAAACCCAACAACAGCCAGCAGCCCTTTTAAACTGACAGCTAATTATGTTGCACTTATCTTGAACACCAGTCAGAGCAAGAGGCTGCCGCCTCCTTTCCCAGTTCTCGAGACCTTGACTTGCCAAATAAATGCCTTTCGCTCTCTGCAGCTCTTTGACAGGTGGGCTCCTCGACTTAAGAACCCAACGGTAGCCAAGAAAGGTCATAAAAGTGGGGCAAGACTTACTCGACGACCTCTCGCTTGGCAACAGAAATCCCGGGGCTCGATTGTGGTCGTTATTGAGAGCTACCTTGTATGCGGTTAGGTGTATCTGAACTTATGGCCTTTTTCGCTATGGTTGTTATGCGATTCAGAGCGGATGTTAGATTGGTTAACCCGGTTGTTTAAGTGAATCTGGCACCTGGCTTCCCCCATTGACTTAAATTGTTAAGTGAATCACTGCAGTTATTAAGTTAGTAACACAGTTGTTAACAGATAACAGATAATCAGAGTTGGAAGGGACATTGTAGGTCATCTAGCCCAACCCCCCGCCCAAATGGGAGATCCTACACCATTTCTGACAGATGGCAGTCCAATCTCTTCTTGAAAGTCTCAAGTGATGGTGCTCCCACAACTTCCGAGGGCAACTTCTGTTCCATGGGTTGATTGTTCTCACGGTCAGAAAGTTTCTCCTTATTTCTAGATTGAATCTCTCCTTGTTCAGTTTCCATCCATTATTCCTTGTCTGGCCTACAGGCACTTTAGAAAATATATTGACCCCTCCCTCCTCTCTGTGGCAGCCCCTCAAATATTGGAAGACTGCTCTCCTGTCTCCCTTGGTCCTTCTCTTCCCTAGACTAGCCAGGCCCAGTTCCTGCAACCGTTTTTCGTATCTTTTAGCCTCCAGTCCCCTAATCATCCTGGTTGCTCTTCTCTGCACTTTTTCTAGAGTCTCAACATCTTTTTTAAAATGTGGTGACCAAAACTGGATGCAGTATTCTAGGTGTGGTCTTACTAAGGCTTTATAGAGCGGTGTTAGTACCTTACTTCTTAAGTGAATTTGGTTTCCCCGTTGCTTGTCAGAAGGTCACAAAAGGTGACCAAATGACCCCAGGATGCTGCAACCACCATAAACACATGCCAGTTGCCTCGATTTACAAACAGTTCATTTAGTGACCATCCAAAGTTTCAACTGCACTGATAAAAGGCTGGCCGTTTTTCACACTTATGACTGTCATGGCATCCCCACGATCATACAATCAAAATTCAGAGGCTTGGCAACTGACTCATACTTATGACGGTTGCAGTGTTTTGAGGGGAGGGTCATAGGATCACCTTTTATGACCTTGGGACAAGCGGTGTCAATCATTCTCCTCCCCTTTTAATGACACCTTCATCCCTTGCCAGGGTGGAGTCAGGGCAACTGAATGGAGCTGAGTGTTTACTGGCTGGATGCCCTTCCTGTCGCCAATGCGGAGTTATATTCAGCAGACAGTGGTGGGATTCCAACTTTTTTCCTACTTGTTCTATGAGAGCATGCTTCATCATGCCCAGGGGGAGAAATATCTGCCTGTAGCTAGGATCGAACTCACAGCCTCCTGATTGTGAGATGAGAGCTCTACCTCTAGGCCACCGTACCCCTCGCGACAAGCAATGTCCATGGGGAAGCCAAATTCATTGAACAGCCGTTGTGCTAACTTAACAACTGAGTGTTTCACTTAACATTTGGGGAAAGAAATGTCGCAAAATGCAGGCAAAACTCACTTAACAAATGTCTCACTTAGCAGCAGAAATTTTGGGCTCGATTGTAATCGTAAATTGAGGACTACCTGTCTGTGCTTAGATATATCTGAACTTAAAAGTCTTGTAGTGGGTAGCAGGGTCTTCTGAAAGAACAGCACAGGAATTTTTCTGCAGGATCTTCCCCTCTTAGGGATCTGCAATGACCCACCACTGAGTTGGAATATTCAACAAAACGTTAAGAACATCACACACCATTTATGTTCTGTGGGAAAGCGAGTGGAGGATCAGACATCCAAGTATCCTTAGTTACATTTGCAGTATATAAACATTGTCTTCTCAATTATCTAAACAAATGTAAGTCCTTGTTATCTTAATTTACAGTTTGTTCCTGTGTATGATGTTACTCTAAATAGCAGGCCTGCTTATTTGAACCTCCTGCATCTCCTAACGGGGCAATTATCGATTCCAATATGTCGTTTTGAGGTATAAAAATAGTCCTCGGCTTACAACAGTTACCTTTAGCGACCGTTCGAAGTTACAACGGCACTGAAAAAAGGGAGCATTTTGCACACTTAAAACCACTCCAGCATCTCCATAGTCATGTGACCAGAATTCAGGCACTTGGCAACTGGCATGTACTTATGCCGGTTGCAGGGTCCTGGGGTCATGTGATCACAACCTCCTGTCCAGACAAAGTCAATGGGGAAGCCAGATTCACTTTACAACCCTGTTATTAACTTAAAAACTGCAGTGTAACAGCCCTGAAGTTGGACTGAGTGAGGCCATTTTCTAGCTTCAGTGTTGCCACACTGGAACTGAGGGTTAGGGAGTAGAGATAGAGGGGGTTTGTAGCCAAAACAAAATACTTTCTCTTGGGAACCAAGGACAGTCCCACAGGTGGTCGGAGAGAGGCAGAGTGACGTTACCAGTCAACCAGCCAACACGTTGATTGGATCATGTGACTTGTCATGCTCCTGTCAGAATCTGACTCGGAGGGGAAGCCGAACAGCTGACAGGGAGTGGGAGTGTGGCTCCGTTGGTCGTGGAAGAAACTGGGGAAGGGCAAAGTCCAGCTGGGCAGAGCAGGGGAGAGGTAGATCAAGGGAGAGGGAATTCAGAGGAAGACCCAGGCCCACCCCCTCTTCATCCTAGGGCACACAGGGAGGAACGGAGAAGAGAGCAGTGTGGGTTGCGTGGCTTACGGGGGAGGAAAGGGTCCTGATTCCCTTCATTAGCCACACCTGGGAAGAGAGTTTAAAAGAGATGCATGCTGAGTGCGGTGTCTGCTAGGAGCAAACGTGAGTTTGTCTTGTGTTGACTTTGGTTATCCTTATCCTTATCAAAGGATAAGGTCTGCAACCACAGAATTAAATAAATTAGTTCTCCCAGAGGAACTGCATATTCACCAGAATAAACATACACACGTACACCCACACACACGCTCCTCGTCACCCTAGAATCAGATGTAGACACTTCAGGTTCCCCCTATTAAAAAATCTGCCACTGAACCCCATTTCTGAGCAGCCTGTCCTAAAAGCAAACTGTTTTTATTTTTTCTTTCTGTCTGAATCTCAATTTTTATTTATTCTTCTGCAATCCCAGCTCGAGTTGGAACCCCAAGTTATTCTTCCAACACCAGAAACAATCCATACTCTGCTAGTTCTCAATACACAGCAATGACTGTCTATTTTAGCCCAATTCTGTAGCCTTGGTGGACCAGCGGTTAGAATGTGCAGTATTGCAGGCAAACTCTGCCCACTGCCAGGAGTTAAATCCTGACCAGCTCAAAGTTGACTCAGCCTTCCGAGGTCGATAAAAATGAGGACCCAGATTGTTGGGGGCAGTATGCCGACATTGTAAACCACCCAGAGAGTGCTGTAAAACATTGTGAAGCGGTATATAAGTCAAAGTGCTATTGCTATTGCTAATTCAAAGCACTAGGGTGAATTTACAGCAGCCTAAATAGCTGGAGACCCTGTCTCTCTGCCATCTACCTTAAGAATATTAGGGGAAAAAAACTATTTTCGGGATTTTGGGTATATGATGTAAAAACAAGGAAGGAAAGTTTCTCCGTGCAAGAAATTTCAGGAATCTGAAAAACAGAAAGTTTTCTTAAAATTAGTTTTGCCACACTCACCCGGAGCCTGGCTTTGGGTAGGGCGACAGCTCCCTGCTTGATAATTTCGAGTACCCGTTCCACTGACAGCGCAGCTCCAGGATGGTCGATCCGTGAGCTAAAGAAGCTGATCACCTTGAATGAAACAGGAGATAAAGACATGATTTAAAGAATCTGTGCCCGGAATCTGTCCGCCACATTAAAAAACAAAATTTGAAAATCTGCACAACTGCATGATGTTTCTTAATGGGAACTCGCCAACTATATAGCGGTTAATGAGCGGTTTCTTAATGGGAAGTCGCCAACTATATAGTTGAATGCCAGACTGAAACTAAGACTAAATATTTATAAAGCAAGTGAGCCAGAATTTAAGTATTGTTTCAAATCTGCTTCTTATTTGAGAATTGGGATCCAACAATGTCCATATAATTGTACAGCAATGGTTCTCATCCTTTTCTTCACCACGGATCTTTTTTAAATATCGTTAGTGGCCACGGACCCCCAAGACTTAACTCAAGATATAAATCATAACATTTCTTCAAACTTTTGCTGACCTCCTGTGATATCGCGCCCCCCCTCCCACAGGCTTCCACAGAACACAGGTTGAGAACCACTGCAGTATAGCACAGAGATCAGGAAATTAAGGTGAAAATACCCACAATGACCTCCATTCAAATCTTATCATTATTAACTTTCTACTGCCTTAGTCATTTGTGCATACTAGTGTTGTGATTAGCCAGCAGCAGGTGCAGACGGCTGAGGAGAGCGA
Organism: Notechis scutatus; assembly: GCF_049901735.1. Taxonomy (NCBI): domain Eukaryota; kingdom Metazoa; phylum Chordata; class Lepidosauria; order Squamata; family Elapidae; genus Notechis; species Notechis scutatus. Next base: position 257,135,556 of record NC_142010.1, on the reverse strand, counting down.
GGACTCAGATGAGGGGCCAGGACCATTAGGGAGTGGACTGCTGCCTTCAGAGATTGTGGGGGCTGGCAGCAGCAATGAGGAGGTTCCCGAGGAGCCTGTGCCAAGTGCGCGTGCGCGCAGGGCTGCTTGCAGGAAAGAGCAGCTGCAGCAGCAGGGCGACTCGGGAGTAAGGCTGCAAGTTAATGGCTCCTCCTTCAAGAAGATAAAAGCCAGCTGTGAATCGGACATTCTTCGCAGGAAGCAAAGACATTTTGAAACTCCAGCCTCGTGGGCACTGCAGTATCTTAGTTGGTATTTGAAGACTGTTGTGTTGTAAAATATTTCTAGGCAACCTTATCTGTTATTTTTGGCAGCCTCACAAAGTTTTTGGCGAGGCTCGTGCTTATCAAAGTTAATTAGTTTGCAGCAGCCATTTAACCATGGATTCGTAAGAATCATTAAAAGGTTTCTGTTCCCTTTGGTTCGTGTTTGTTTTATTGGACAAGGGTTTGGGTCAGAACAACTAACACCATATGCCAGTTTCTTAAAATAATTACTTTGTTGCAAAATGACTCTTATGGGAGTCATTTGAGAGGGAGTTGTTAAGTACCCAAATGTTGGTCAGTAGAAAACACCACATTTACAAAAAGGTAAGTTTCTGTCAGGTGTGAAAGACAAGGGTTACACATGAAGGTCTAATTAAACTGATTTATCAGTTTAATTTAACCATTTGTCTGAAATGGTATACCAGGGGTCTTCAAACTTGACAGCTTTAAGACTTGTGGATTTCAACTCCCAGAATTCCTCCTCCAGTCATGTTAGCTCAGGAATTCTGGGAGTTGAAATCCACAAGTCTTAAATAGGCCCGTTTTGTCACTTCCTGTGTTTCCGGAAATACCGGAAGTGACAAAATGGGCCCATCTTTCGGCCTGCAAAGCCTACAGAGGCTTCCCTCAAGCATCTGGCAGGTCGAAAAAGGCCTCAAACGGGCCGAAAATCAGCTGGGAGGCGCAGTGCAGGTAAGAAGGGGTATTGTGCGCACATGCGCAGGAGACGTGGGAGGGACTGCGCGCATTGCCTTCTGGGTGCTGGTACGCGAGCGAGCGCACACATGAAATTTTTGGCATAGGAGCCCAAAAAGGTTAACCAGCACTGTCCTATAATAATCACCGATGTCATTGATAAGCCACAATACTACCGCCTTTACCCTGGGGAAGCCACTCCATATATACATGGACGCCCCAAAATCCACGAAGAGGGAACTCCACTGAGACCTGTTCTCAGTGGCATCAACCCAGTTGCTTACAACTCTGCAAAACATTTAACCACTTTAATTAGCTTACTAAGAAATTCCAGCAGCCTTTTGAAAAGCACCTTTGGGATATCCAATTTGCACTTCCTTTAACTTCCACTTCAATGCTTGCTTTGGTCTTGCAGTGCATTATAAGAAAAGTAAGGTTTTATATTTAGGGCAAGAAAAAACAAATGCACAAGTATAGAATAGGTGGTACCTGGCTCAACAGTGTAGTAACTGCGAGAGGGGTCTTGGAGTCCCAGTGGACAATCAATTAAATATGAGCCAGCAGTGTGCTTCTACTGCCAAAAAAAGCCAAGGCAGTCATAGGCTGCATTAACAGAGGGATAGAATCAAGATCACATGAAGTGTTACTACCACTTTATAATGCCTTGGTAAAATCACACCTGGAATATTTATCCAGTTTTGGTCACCATGATGTAAAAAAAGATGTTCAGACTCTAGAAAGAGTGCTGAGAAGAGCAACAAAGATGATTAGGGGACTGGAGGCTAAAACATATGAAGAATGGTTGCAGAAATTGGGTATGTTTAGCTTAATGAAAAGAAGGACCAGGGGTGACATGATAGCAGTCTTCCAATATCTCAGGGGCTGCCACAAAAAAGAGGGAGTCAAGCTATTCTCCAAAGCACCTGAGGGCAGAACAAGAAGCAATGGAGGGAAACTAATCAAGGAGAGAAGCAACTTAGAACTAAGGAGAAATTTCCTGACAGTTAGAACAATTAATCAGTGGAATGGCTCGCCTCCAAAAGTTATGAGGAGGTTTTTAAGAAAAGCTTGGACAGCCATAGGGTTTCCTGCCTGAGCAGGAGGTTGGACTAGAACAAGGGTCTTCAAACTTGGCAAGTTTAAGACTTGTAGACCTGAACTCCCAGAATTCCTGAGCTAACATGACTGGAAGAGGAATTCTGGGAGTTGAAGTCCACAAGTCTTAAAGCTGTCAAGTTTGAAGGCCTCTGGACTAGAAGATCTCCAAGATCCCTTCCAACCCTGTTATTCTGAAAGGGATCTCAACCAGTCTAACAATGCCTCTAAATACACACCTTATCTTGAGAAATCAGGTAGACAGGAATACTGGCCCTGCCATTGAGACTGCTAACATGCCTTTAATCATCTCCTTCAAGGACTTGGAAATGGTTTGCTGCTTGCGATTCCTTTGTACTCCAGAGTTAGACACCCACCTGGAGCCATTAAGGCTCATTAGACCTTTACAACTCTGCTGCTATTAGTAAAACAAAAAGAGAGCTGATGGGCTGATTATTCAAGGATTCAAATGAGACACACCATTCCTGCAAGCAAACTACAGAGGCTGCCTCCCTAATCTGGGGCAGCAGCACCCAAGGCTCTGGAGAAACAAGTGCAAAGCAAATGAGAAATTCAGTAGGGAAAAAAAAACACCTTTACTCAGTAGTTAGTACACACTTTGCTGATTCTAATGATTTCTTACTGAAAATCCTAAACACATTTCTTTCAAAAATGTGAAAAGCAACCAGTTAGAAGGAGACTTTTTTTTTTTTACAATGCTACATCACAAATAGCACTTGCAATAAATATGCCTTTTTTAATCTGATAATCAGAGTTGGAAGGGACCTTATAGGTCATCTACTCCAACCCCCCCACCCGCCCAAGCGGGAGACCCTACACCATTTCTGACAAATGACAGTTCAATCTCTTCTTGAAGGTCTCTAGTCTCTTTTTTTTCTTTTTTCCTTTTTTCTTTTTCTTTCTTTTTTCTAAATTTTTTCCTTCTTTCCTTCTCTTTCTTCCTTTCTTTTCCTTTGCTTATTTGTGTATGTATTGTTGGTTGGTTTTAATTGTAAAAACTAATAAACTATATTTAAAAAAAAAAAAAAGAAAGTCTCTAGTGATGAAGCTCCCACAACTTCCGAGGGCAACTTCTGTTCCATGGGTTGATTGTTCTCCCTGTCAGAAAGTTTCTCCTTATTTCCAGGTTAAATCTCTCCTTGTTCAGTTTCCATCCATTCTTCCTTGTCTGCCCTACAGGCACTTTAGAAAATAGCTTGACCCCCTCCTCTGTGGCAGCCACTCAAATATTGGAAGACTGCTCTCCTGTCTCCCCTGGTCCTTCTCTTCCCTAGACTAGCCATGCCCAGTTCCTGTAACCATTCTTCATATGTTTTAGCCTCCACTCCCCTAATCATCCTGGTTGCTCTTCTCTGCACTTTTTCTAGAGTCTCAACCTCTTTTTTTTAGTGAGGTGACCAAAACTGGATGCAGTACTCTAGGTGTGGTCTTACTAAGGCTTTTTAGAGTGGTATTAGTACCTCCCTTGATCTTAGTTGTATCCCTCTGTTAATGCAACTTAGGATTGCATTGGCTTTTTGGGCTGCTGCTGCACACTGCTACGCCTTTTTCACTTTGCTATATTATTCTCTAGGATAGGGATGGGCAACCATGGCTCCTTTATGACCTGTGGAGCTCAACTCCCAGAATTCCTGAGCCAGTTGTGTGAAACTATTTTTTCACACTTAATGACAATCACAGCATCCCGTGGTCGTGGGATCAAAATTAAACCGCTTGACAACTGGCATATATTTATGATGGTTGCAACGTCCGGGGCATGTGACCAGCAGAGTCAATGGGGAAGCCAGATCCATTTAGCAACCACGTTACTAATTGTTGGAAGTTCAAACCTACCCCTCTCCTAGGAAAATGAAATATTTTAGGATATACTAAAAAGGCAGAATATTTCCCCTAAAAAGAGAAGTAAAAACTCAGAAGCAGAAACTCACCTCAGAAGCAGCAGCTCACCCCCACCTTTGCTAATGGGGGGGGGGGGGCATTAAGGCCTGGGCCGAGTATTCTACATAACAAAGCCCTCTACCCATCTCACCACCTGGCCTGGGGAGATTGCATCAGCCAGCACTCAGGTGAAGTCATGTGGTCCAGACAAAGCCTACAAAGTTAGCTAAGACTCCCATCTCTGAGAGTCTGACAGCCAATGGGATACATTTCTTACACAGGAACAGGAAACACTAGGGTGGGAGGTCCAACAGAGGGTATATAACTAAGGGTCTCTCAGCCATCTTGCTCCTTTTCTTTTCCTTCACCCAACATCTTGAAGCATGAGATTGTCCTTTTCACTTTGGAGCTCCAAGCCATGTGGTCCTGTCCACCATTAAACCATCTTTCCAAAGAGCCTCTGTGTTTCCAGTGTCTTTTTCCCCACTTGGAACTTTCTTCCAACATAACATATAACTGCAGTGATTCACTTAACAACTGTGGTGAAAAAAGGTTGCAAAAAATATTGGGCTCAATTGTAAGTCAAGGACTATCTGTAGCAGCTGCTCAATTGTAAATCAAGGACTATCTGTAGCAGCTGCTCAGGATAACTATCTCCATTTTAAACCCAACAGGTCCTGTTAAAACACCAATGATCATTTAAAAATAATCCCTCTGCATTCTGAGTACACAAAGACACCCACAAAAGCGAACAACTGATGATGGTACGCGGTAGCAAAAGGTCTGATTGTTCTTCAGCACTTATTTAGATTTCCCTTCTAGTTTCAGAGATCTTTTGTTGTTGTTGCTTATCAGATCGATGAATCTAGTAGGAAAATTCTCGATACAACAAAGGAAATAGCCAACTTTCTATAACACGCATGACTTCAGCCCAGCTTTTGCAACCGCCTGCAAGAAAAAAAAAACCCCATCATGCTCGCCAGAAAAGGGAGTCCATTTAGTTCTGGAACAGATTTCAGCAATAAATGAAAACAGAATTCCTACTAGCCTTGGTTACTAAGTGACCCAGATGGTTTTTATCTGCACAATATTAGAGCTGTTGCAGCTCAAACCCACAAATCGAAGCAAGCGTAATTCATGTATTCTGCAAATAACATTAAACACAGCTTTAGGAATATAAGATGCACGGTGTATCTTTCAACTGTTGGTCTTTTTTCCTCGGCATCATTTGAAGACACGGAGACAGGAAAGCGAGCAGTCTTCCTTGCTCTCTTCTGCAGCAACAGGGGTGATTAAAATCTCTTCGGCAAGGGATTCCTTGGTTTTATAAGCAGCCCTTGACTTACAACCATAATCGAGCCCAAAAGTTTTCGGCTGCCAGGCGAGACAGCCGTGAAGAGAGTTTTGCCCCATTTTGTGACCTTTTTTTTGCCAACATTGTTAAGTTGAATCACTGTCACTGTTAAGTTAGTAACATGGTTATTAAAGTGAATCTGGCCTCCCCACTGCTTGCCAGAAGGCTGCGAAAAGGGATCACATGATCTCGGTACAGCATAACAGTTATAAATACATGCCAGTTGCCAAGCATCCAAGCTATCATCATGTGACCATGGGGATGATGCAACCGTCGTAAGTGTGAAAAACAGTCATAAGTCACTTTTTTTCAGTGCCGTTGTAACTTCAAACAGCCACTAAAAGGATGTAAATTGGTGTCTACGTGTACCAAGGAGTAGCTTTAGACTTAGAGACGCCCTCTAGTTTAGCTATTGGCTGTACACTCTTGAGGAGGCCATCAGATTGGGCAGGATGGATTGACTATCTTTTCATCTTATTGACTTGGACTTCCAAAGACTTGGAAGAACTCTTATTTCCTATCCTGCTTCTGCTGTGAAGCCTCTAACTTGGTTCCTTCTACCAAAGAGCTCAAGGATGATGGTACGTCCTAGTTTGGCAAAATAATCTCCATTGTGTTCTGGAAGCTGGCAGGATGGCTCCCTGGGGTTTTTCCAACAGCTTTCGTCATGCGAAGAGAAAGGATTCCAAGATGTTCCACATGGTCATGAGCCTTATTTAAAAAAAAAAAAAGAAAGGAAGGAAGGAAGGAAAAAAAAATGGCGAGGCACAACCCCAAGGCACCTGTCAGCCTTCAAGACTCCTTTCTCTTTCTCTTGCTATCTTTTCGGCTGCCATAGTAACGGGGGGAGGGTGAAATAATTGGGCTTTGTGGGGATGGGAAATGTGCTGGAGGTTTTAGAGAATGAACTATATAACTTGGGGGAAAACTTTATTGTTTATGCTTCCTTGCTTGCTTACGGCGCAACTGCAGCTCTTTGTCAAACTAGGCCAAGGTCAACGGCCAGATGTCTGCATCACCACCTGAAGATGCCCCACATGACATGATACACATCTTCGATTGAATGGACCGTTTGAACTATGGTGGGTGGGAACGTTGCCATCACTTTGTGTATGTGTTTTTCACGCGTAAATCCTCAGATCTAGAATTACTTTGATGCTACCACTTGAATTCCAGTAAAAGCCCTTTTCTCTATAATAATGGAGTCTAAGAGTGTCTTTCTTGGATTTTGAATGGAGCACCGTCTGACAGCACCATGGAAGACGTTCATTATCAGAGGTCACGTCAAAAAAAAGTGTTTGCTGGTAACGCCTGCACTGATCACGTGACCATGGGGATGCTGCTATGGTTAAGTGTGAAAAATGGTCATAAATCACTTTTTTTCAATGCTGTGGTAACTTGGAATGATGACTAAACAAATGGTTGTAAGTTGAGGACTACCTGTAGAATAAATCTGTGATGGGGAACATGAAGATTATTGGGCCAGCTTAGTCAGTCAGTAGAACTCCAAGGAAAAGGATGTCCTCTTAATCCCTATTCCCCTTGCATTGCTTTCTTCTGTTCTCCATCCTTCCCACTCAAGAAGGTGGGTGGAGCTGATCCAGTTGACATTCCTTCATTACCACTAGCAAGATCCAATCTGCTTTGCCTGCAACTCCACTTTTTAGGGAAGGCTACCTCTCAGGTGCAAAGAACATAACTTCTAGGGCCTTTGTCGCCATGGGCGTAATCCTCAAGGTAGGTGGTGCGCAACCATCCTGTGGTGGTCATCCCAAAGTGCATAGCTAAACATCTATGGAGATTCTCAGTCATCCAGGTCATGGTTGTTCCAAAAGTTCTTTTTTCAAGAGGCAACTGTCCAGTTGCCTCTTGAAAAAGCACCTTTGGGATACCTGTATTGGGTGAGACAGGGAAAAATGGCTGCCCACTTGTCTTGTCCAGATCATCACAATATAGAACACTGGGATTAGGTATTCCATCATTTTTTTCCCCTACAGAACAAGAGCTGATATCCAGGGATAGAGGGTAACAGAAGGGAGTTCATTAAACCCTTTATCAGGAAGGGAGGCACGTCTGGCCTTTATCCATGCCAGAAGTGGTATTCAGCAAGTTCTGACCAATTCTGGAGAACCGGTAGCGGAAATTTTGAGTAATTCGGAGAACCGGCAAATACCACCTCTGACTGGCCCTGCCCTCATCTCTTCTCTGCTTCCTGAGTCCCGCTGATCAGCTGGGTCTTCTTTGGTTGCCCTGCACAGGAGAATGGAGCTGGAAAGAGGTTGGTGGGATGGGGAGGGAATGGGGATTTTGCAGTAACCTTCCCCTGGAGTGGGTGGGGGGAATGGAGATTTTACAGTATATCCTTCCCCTGCCAGGTCCACCAGGCTACGCCACGCCCACAGAATCGGTAGTAACAAAAGTTGAATCTCACCACTGATCCATGCCTGACTTCTGCAATAATTATTTGTATGTTCCAGACTAGGACAAATTAGATTTATGGTTGGGCAATTTACCTTGACCAGAAAGATTAATCTGCTCTGTACACTATTCGCTTCCAGGTCCAATGTAAAGTGCTGATGTTGATGTTTAAAGTTTTAAATAGTCCCATCCAACATACCTTGACAATCCTAAACCCTAATTTCATTTCATCTTTCCTATCATTCAAGACATAGTTGGTGGCTACTTAGGAGAAGTTCTTCCCAGTTGTGAGATGATGATGGTGTCCATTCAGTCGCATTCAACACTTGGCGATTCCTATGGGCCAGGTCTCTCCATGTCTTCTGATCCTACACTACTTCTTTGAATTGTTCTATGCTCTGGCTGGTATCAGCTTTGATGGTGTCCAGTCACCATTTTCCTTTTACTGCTAACTCTTCAGATCATAACTGCTTTCTCCAGTGAATTCCCCTGCATGACATGGCCAAAATAAGTGAGATGCAGTTTTCTGATTTTTCCTTCTAGTGACCTATTTGGTGTCATGCATTCCAGTACTTGCTTGTTAATTACCTTTGCTATCTAAGAAAAATACGCAGGAGTCTTCTCCAATACCACAGCTCAAATGAGTCAATTTTCTTCTTTTATCATAGTTGTGATATATGCTTATTACACACACTGGATTTCCCTAATTTAAAGGTATTTTTATAGGACTTTGGAAGGCCTGGCAAAAATAACTAATATTATTTCTTTTTCTTTTTTTCCTTTTCTTCTTATTCAGGACTCTAATACTGTTCCTACATTGGCTTTAATATAACATTTTATTTTGATGTAAACCTCCCATGCTGATCATTTGATGAAAAATTTGGAGAAAACATTTTAAGCAAATGCATGTGAAAACATTGTTGAACAGCTTTTCAGAAAAAAAAATCTATAAATTCAGTTGATCAAATAATGACAACTGACAGACTGCATTATTGAAACGTCGTTGCCAAGAATTCATTACTAAATTCTGATTTCCAACATGTAGCGTAGATCCAGCATTTTCCAATCATTGTTATACTTGCTGATTAGCTTTTTGAGAGCGTTAAAATTTATTTTTGTCTGTTACAATTCCTCTGAGCATACTGAATAAATAAGCATGGATTTCCCCCCCACCCAATAAACTGATGTTCACAACTGTGTTTGTAATAAAATAATACTATATTCCAAAAAAGTTTGGCTGGAGGAAGAGCATTTTTTACTCATTTTTAAAAAAATGTGTCTAGCTTATTTTTTATATGTTTCTTTCGGTGCCCTTCAGCAGATAAAGCAGAGTATTCTCATATCAAAGCAGCAACAAATACAGAAATATCCTCTCCTGCTAGAAAATCGGCACAAACTGAAGCCTTATCAAGTACATCTGATCTTTTCTCATTTCTCTAAAAAGAAATATGTGGAGGCATTTCTGCCAAAGTAGGCTTCTCACATAATAAAAAAAATATTTAAATTCTCCTATGGCGAGCAGCTTTCACATACCACTTGGATAAAATTTTTAATGGTAACTTCTTTCAAGATGAAAAACACAATATTAAAAACATTAATAAATCTACTAGATCAGGGGTGTTAAACTGGCAGCCTGCGGGCTGGATGCGTCACGCACAGGCCACCCTAGCTCCACAGATGGGAAAAACGTTGTGAAACATCACGTGACAGCAACATGACGCTGCGAGTCTGATACCCATGTAGTAGATGAACAGTTAATTTGAGAAAAAAAATGCAACACCTAGGGCAGTGGTCGCTAACCTTTTTGGGCTCCTGTGCTGAAAATTGCACACATGTGTCCCCCGCCCATGCGCGTGCCTTACCCCCGCCGCCCCCTTACCTCCACTGCTCATATGCATGCCTCCCAGCTGATTTTTTGGCCTGTTTAAGGCCTTTTTCGGCCTCCCAGAGGTTCGTGGGAAGCCTCTGTAGCCTCTGTAGGCCAAAAAATGGGCCCGTTTCGTCACTTCCTGTATTTCCGGAAATACTGGAAGTGACAAAATGGGCCTGTTTTTCGGCCTACAAAGACTGCAGAGGCTTCCCTCGAGCCTCTGGGAGGCCGAAAAAGGCCTTAAACAGGCCAAAAATCAGCTGGGAGGCGTGCGCATGTGCAGTGCAGGCTAGTTTAGCTGGGGCTCGTGTGCCTGCACAAATGGCTCTGCGTGCCACCTGTGGCATGTGTGCCATAGGTTCACCATCACGGACCTAGGGATTATTTTAGTGGGAAGTCTTAAAGGCATCTAACAGGGAAGAGGCCTGTCAAAATAAGGCCTAGTAAAAGGAGTTAATACAAGTAGCTATTTTCAATTGTAAATAGCATTTTCACAGATGATATTAAGTACATACCAGATCTATGTTCTGCATTATATCCTGGAAAGAGGGGTGACTTCGAAATTGCTCAAAGAGATCCCGCTTGTATAGCAGGGCATACACTAAATTGGGGTTATGATGGAGGGAATTTGTTAAGCAGGAGTTGATTATTTCTAACATCATTCGAATGACTTCTTCAATCACATTCAAATCCTGGGCCTAAAAGAAAGAAACAAAGGTATTTCTAGTCAGGACAGGTATTAACAAACATATAACAGATATCAGAACATTTCATTATTTTTTCCCTAGGTTATCACTCAAGAACACATTAATTAAACTTTTTAGCAGAGCAAATAATTTTGATGGAACGTAACACATTTATTTATTTCCATATTTGATTCTCAGCAAAATTAATTTGCTTGGAAATTTAAATAATAAATCATCCATCTCAAAAGGTTCGACAGACTGACTGGTTTTGCTATTTTTAAAAATGTAATCAATTGTAGGTGACCTTTTAGACAGCTTTAAATGCAACTAATACAAACAAATACATTTGAATTCTATCAAACTACAGTTCTGGGGAAATTATCAGGATTTTCTTGATAAGGGCCCAGAAACGATCCCACTGCAATTGTATTTTATTATTTTATGCCAACTATACTAGGTACCTTTTTAGTATTCAGCAGTCTGAATATTAAATGAATAATAAAACTTATAAAAAAATAAGCGGTCTCTGATCTTAGATGCCCAGGAGTGAAGGGCTGTTTAGGATATTATAATGGTAGCAATGGGTTAAAAGCTGGCAATGGCAAACCACTTCTGAGCTCTGAAAGCAATAAACGAACAAATTAAATAAACAAATTAAAAAAACAAACAAACAAACAAATAGATAAATTTAAGATTGGGCAAAATGCACAAGCTGAAACGTGCTCTTTGGAAATCATCAAAAGACAGAGTTGCAATAGATTTGTTGGGTTCCTTTGTTGCTTTCTGAGCTTAGTTGTTTTCTTGCAGACATTTCATTACCCAACTAGGTAACATCATCAGTACTAGGCTAGCCATTCATTACCCTAGTTACCCAAAGAACACAGTGGCTGAACACCATCAAAGTTGACATCAGCCACAGTATAGAAAAACTCATAGAAGTAGTGTAAAATCAGAATATGTGGAGAGACTGGCCCACAGAATTGCCAAAAGATGGATATGACTGAATGGATAACATCATCCTTCCATCCTTCTGAGGTGGGTAAAATGAGGACCCACATTGTTGA